>NC_064629.1:766204537-766507567 GCF_023864275.1 Schistocerca cancellata
GTTGCACCAACGGGGCGATCCTCAGTTCGTACGAGCTGCTGGTGGAGGTGGTGAAGACTGCTGGCCTCGACTGCGGGGTGCAAGCAGAGCTTGCATTTTGCAACATTGTTCCCAGAGTTGATCTGGTCCTTTGGTTTGGAGCCGAGTGGAAGGTCTCAACCAAAGGTTGGGTTGGGTTGTTTGGGGGAAGAGACCAAACAGCGAGGTCATCGGTCTCGGGAAGTATGGGAAGGAAGTCGGCCGAGCCCTTTCAAAGGAACCCACGCGCCATTTGCCTCAACCAAAGGATTCGTGGACTCTAAGACTGTCTTTGCTGCATACTTCTGGACCTACGTTATGGTGTGGGGATTTGTAGGACTCCTATTGACAGGTGCACTACACAAGGAACTAGCTACTCGGGTAGCAGAGCACTTTGGAGTGCACATGAGGCTTTTTTTTTGGATTGGTGGTAATTTTAGGTACTCTGATAAACACTCGCTAGTCGATTCACAGCAAGGGAAGTCAAACGGCGTTCAGAATAGACACTTCGACTGTCACAATTTCATCAGAAAACTGTTGAAGTATTCGTAATAAAGTTCCCGGATTTACTGCACTCCAGGTAAGTTATCACTCACATTATTCTTGGGACTGAGAGTTGGCTGAAACCCGAAGTGGAAAGCTCTGAGATATTTAGCGACTCGTGGAACGTATATTGGAAAGACAGGCCTCCTATCCTCATATGAGGGAACTTTCATTGCAGTTGACAAAAATATTGTCTCTGGAGAGGTCGAAATTGTGTGACAGTGAAGTCGTCTAGTCACGTGCAACAATTGTACATGAAACTAAGTTAATTATTGGATGTTTTTACACATCACGCGATTTCGCTGAGGCAGTTATAGTCATTCGAAGAAAGTCTACCGTCAATGTTAGGTTAGGTTAAGTTAGGTTAGGTATACTCAGACCGTGAGATACTAGTTGGAGGCGACTTTAACCTGCCAAATTTAGACTGGGATGTCTATGGATTCATTGCGGGGAGTACAGTCATCCGAAATACTTTTGAACACGTATTCCGAAAATTGTCTTGAGCCGCTAGCTCGGCAGCCCACACGCAATGGAAACGTCTCAGACCTTGTAGCTACAAACAGGCCGGACCTTATCGACAATGTCAGTATAGAAACGGGGATTAGGGATCATGTCATAGCAACTAGGATTACGAAAGGTAATAAATCAGTCAAGAAGGCTAGGAGACTGTTTCTGCTAGATAGAGTAGAAAAGAATTTATCTTACTTCGGCAGTGAATTGGCATCACTTAGTAGCACTGAGATAGATGCAGAGGAATATGGGCTAAGTTTAAGCAGATTGTAAATCGTGGTGTGGAGAGTTACGTGCCTAATAAGTGGATAAAAGATGGAAAAGAGCCACCATGGTTTAATAACTAAATTCGTAAGATGCTGAGGAATCAGAGGCTGTTGCACTTTTGGTTCGAAAGGGGACGCACAAACGAGAACAAGTGAAGTTTAGTAGAGATTCGTTCGTCTGTGAAAAGATTTATGCAGGAAGCATACAACAACCACCGCCACACCTTAGCAAAATATCTGGCAGAGAGCCCGAGAAAATTCTGGTCGTATGTAAAATTCGTAAAATGGTGTAAGGCTTCCATTTCGTCCCTTGCTGAGCAGTCTGATGTGGCAGCTGAGCATAACAAAACGAAAGCAAGTTTTAAATTTCACATTCAAGAAATCGTTCGCACAGGAGAACCATACAAACATACTGTCATTTGACCATCGGACAGACTTCCGTATGGACGACATAGAAATAAGCATACTTGGCATAGAAAAGCAACTTAAGGATTTGAAAACAAATAACCAGTTCCATTTTACAAAAAGAATTCTACAACACTGGCCCCTTACATAGCTGGCATTTACCGTGAATCTGTCGCTCAGCACAAAGTACCAAACGACTGGAAAAAAGAGCAGGTGACTCCAGCATATAAGGGTAAAAGAATAAAGCTGCAGAATTATCCCTATCTTCTGTTTGCTGCAGAATCCTTGATAACATTCACAGTTCGAATATAGTAAACTTTCATGAGGCTAAGCAGCTTATGTCCACGAATCAGCATGGTTTTAGAAAGCATCGTTCCTGCGAAGTTCAGCTTGCCTTTTACTCACATCATATACTAAGAACTATGGATAAAGGGCAACAGGCAGATTCCATATTTCTAGTTTTCCGGAAAGCGTTTGACACGGAGCCCCATTGTAGGCTGTTAACGAAGGTAGGAGAATGTCGAATAAGTTAACATATATATGAATGGCTCGAAGACTTCTGAAATAATAGAATCCAGTATGTTGTCCTCGACGGCGAGCATTCATCAGAGGCAAGGATATCGTCAGGAGTGCCCCCAGAGAAATGTGATAGGAGCGCTGCTGTTCTCCATATACCAGGTGATCAAAAAGTCAGTATAAATTTGAAAACTGAATAAATCACTGAATAATGTAGATAGAGAGGTACTAATTGACAAACATGCTTGGAATGACATAGGGTTTTATTAGAACAAAAAAAAAATACAAAAGTTCAAAAAATGTTCGACAGTTGGCGCTTCATCTGATCAGAATAGCAATAATTAGCATAACAAAGTAAGACAAAGCAAAGATGATGTTCTTTACAGGAAATTCTCAATATGTCCATTCCTCAACAATATCTGTAGTCGAGGAATAATGTTGTGAACAGCACTGTAAAGCATGTCCGGAGTTATGGTGAGGCATTGGCGTCGGATGTTGTCTTTCAGCATCCCTAGAGATGTCGGTCGATCACGATACACTTGCGACTTCAGGTAACCCCAAAGCCAACAATCGCACGGACTGAGGTCTGGGGACCTGGGAGGCCAAGGTTGACGAAAGTGGCGGCTGAGCACACGATCACCACCAAACGACGCGCGCAAGAGATCTTTCACGCGTGTAGCAATATGGGGTAAAGCGCCACCCTGCATAAACGTCGTACGTTCCAGCAGGTGTTTATCAGCCAGGCTGGGGATGATGCGATTCTGTAACATATCGGCGTACCTCTCACCCGTCATGGTAGCAGTTACAAAACCAGAATTACGCATTTCCTTGAAGAAAAAATGCCCGATAACGGTAGATGTGGTAAATCCAACCCTGGGAGCGTGAAATGAGCTTCGTTGGTCCATAACACATTAGTCAACCAATCATCTTCCACCATCTTTTGAAACGCCCACACCGCAAATTCCCTCCGGTTTACTACATCGCCAGGCAACAAACAGTTCATGATGCCGATGGATTTTGTACGGATAGCATCGGAGGGTACGCCTAAGTGCCAACCAAACACGAGTGTATGGAATGCCGGTGCGACGTGCGACTGCACGAGCGCTGACTTCCCCGTGCATAGACGAACCCGCTACAGTCTCCATTTCTTCCTGAACTATCTCAGCAGCATTACGCTTTGCTCGGTCGGCCACTACGGGGTCTATCGTCTAAACAACCCGTGGCTTCGAACTTCGAAATCATTCTCGCCACAGCTGCATTTGTCAACGGACCTTTACGCGTTCGAACCCCCTTCCTATGGCGATAGGATCGTAACGCTGAACTAGCACATTCCCCATTCTGACAATACAGCTTCACTAAAAGCGCCTTTTCATGTAATGTTAACATGCTGCGACTGCTGGCGCATCTGATTCTCCCTCTCATTACAGCTCTTTTTATACACTATTGTCATGCGCAGACAGACGTTTCGCTGTCCAGCGTCGTCTGTCGGACATTTTGTGAACTTTGTTGTTCTAATAAAACCCCATGTCATTCCAAGCACGTATCAATTTTTACTCCTCTTTCTACATTATTCCGTGGTTTATTAAGGTTTCAATTTATACTGACGTTTTGATCACCCGGTACATAAATGATATGGCGGACATGGTAGTCAGCAATCTGTGGTTGTTTGCTGATGCTGTGTTGGATAGTAAGGGGTCGAAGTTGAGTGACTGTAGGAAGATGCAAGACAACTTAGACAATTTCCAGTTGGTGTGATGAATGGCAGCTAGCCCTAAATGTGGAAAAATGTAAGTTGATGCGGATGAGTAGTAAGAACAAACCTGTAATGTTCGGGTGCAGTATTACTAGTGTCCAGCTTGACACAGTCAAGTCGTTTAAATATGTGGGCGTAACGTTCCAGAGCGATACGAGGTGGAACGAGCATGTGAAAACTGTGGTAGGGATGGCAAATGGTCAACTTCGGTTTATTGGGAGAAATTTTGGAAAGATTGGTTCACCTGTAAAGGAGACTGCATATAGGACGCTGGTGCGACTTATTTTTGAATACTACTCTAGGGTTTGGGATCCGTATTATGTCGGATTGAAGGAAGACACCGAAACAGTTCAGATTAGGGCTGCTAGATTTGTTACCGGTAGGCTCGAATAAAATGAGTGTTACGGAGATGCTTCGGGAACTCTAATGGGAATCCCTGGAGGGAAGGCGGCGTTCTGTTCGGGAAACAGTATTAAGAAAATTTACAGAACTGGCATTTGAAGGTGACTGGAGAACGGTTCTGCTTCCAACATACACAGCGCGTAAGGACCACGATGAGAATTT
The DNA here is from genome assembly GCF_023864275.1 of Schistocerca cancellata. NCBI lineage: Eukaryota > Metazoa > Arthropoda > Insecta > Orthoptera > Acrididae > Schistocerca > Schistocerca cancellata. The sequence goes on from NC_064629.1 coordinate 766,209,113, forward strand.
AGGGCTCATGCGGAGGGGTACAGTCTTTTTTCCCCCGGTCTATTTGCTAGTGGAATAGATAGGGAATCAAGTAGTGGCACAGGGTACCCTCCGCCACGCACCTAACGGATTACTAAGAATCGATGTAGATGTTACGTAGTCGTGCGGGTGACTGCTATGACAGGTGTGCTCGGCACGCAAACTTACGCGCGAGCGCACCAGGCGCACGTCCGGCGCAGGCGGACATGTAACATGCGTCAAGGTACCGCCGGACACTTGTGTGTCTACCAGCTCATTCGAATGGACAGGAAAAGCTCGAGTGGACATAACGGTGTTGATCCCACTTCTGAACACAACTTGTACGTGTCAGGATTGGTTAAGGAGAGTAAGTTCAAATGTGTGTGAAATCTTACGGGACTTAACTGCTAAGGTCATCAGTCCCTAAGCCTACACACTACTTAACCTACATTATCCAAAGGACAAACACACACACATCTATGCCTGAGGGAGGACTCGAACCTCCGCCGGGACCAGCCGCACAGTCCATGACTGCAGCGCCTCAGACCGCTCGCCTAATCCCGCGCGGCGGAGAGTAAGTGGGCATCCAGGATTCTGTTCACTCTAGCATATGGAATTAAACAGTTGCCAAAAATACTGGGATTTATTCTCCTCCTGTTGTACGGGATACATTCGGTCTATCGTCTGCTTCGACCGCGGAGGGAACCGCGCGTTTTGGAGAGCATTTCACGCTCAATCGGAGGGGCGGGCGGATACGTCCATAGGGTAGGAGGGCTGGTAGACAAGAGAGCGAACCGCTCCTGCGGTTACTGTCTCGCCGGCCAACCCGCGGACACCACGTGACCGATCTCTACTCTCCCGTTGGCTGGCTTTTAACTTTGTGAAGTCGTTACTCACTCAGCAGTCCCATGGATAGCGTCCCTAGCTCTGCGGAAGTGAGCGTGGGATCCATCCCGTTGCTGCGGAGCTGTTTAGGTAACCTACATCACGCTAGGGAGGCGCAGTGGCAGACGCAAGAAAGAATTACAGAATTTGAAAAAGGAAAGTAATGCTCTTTTCTACCCTTAATACCACTTTGGGCTGCACAAATCACCAGGAATTTCACGCGCCAATAACTTCCAAACTATATTTACTATTAAAAACAGTCTTGATCACGATTTATTTATCAAGGTGACCGGTTTCGACCACTGCTGTGGTCATCTTCAGACCTACAAGTTGTATACAAAGCTATATTTAGAGGGCTACATACATTAAAGAAAATACATAAAGTTATAAAGCAATAAACGGTGGATTACCATTGAGTAGGAACCTCTTACTGTCGGAGAATCACTACTGGAGAAACCAGTGCACGCCTTACTATATATAATGGAGGCTCCGCCCACTTCTGACGGCATGATGTCATGATGTTGTTGCCAAAGTGGGATGGCGAAGACTGTCCGGTCAGACGATATATTATTGAGCAGCAACATGTCTTTATTGAAACGATTTTCAATGAGTAGGCTGCAATAATCTTTAGCTGACATGTATACTACATGCTGCACAAATACTATACGAAGTATTTTATGAAATATGGTCTATGAAGTTCCTATGTAAATTACATGCCTTTTAATAATTGTCACATTGTAATGAAAGAAGCCTGCTGCCTCATCTTTGGAACGGCGTCCAGCTTCACCATGGCAACCAGTGGTTCCAAGTTGTTCACTAACAGGCCTTGAGAGGGCAACCCATGTACTGCCAAACCGATGTTCATTTATCCTACATATTTAAATACTTTTAACTCTTCGTAATTGACAATAGCTGTTTAATAAGCTAAGTTTAGTGTGTATTTTTAATTCTTGACAATGTTCTTTTAACTAAGAAATTTGATATCGTTATTAGACTTCTATCTCATTGGTTAGTAATGACGTCATGTCAGAAGTGGGCGGAGCCACCATTATATATAGTAAGACGTGCACTGGTTTCTCCAGTAGTGATTCTCCAACAGTAAGAGGTTCCTACCCAATGATAATTCATCGTTTATTGCTTTATAACTTTATTTATTTTCTTTAATGTATGTAGCCCTCTAATTATAGCTTTGTATAAAACTTGTAGGTCTGAAGATGACCACAGCAGTGGTCGAAACCGGTCACCTTGATAAATAAATCGTGATCAAGACTTTTGAATAGCAAATATTTGTAACACATTGCTGACTCCCACTCCCATAACGTATTCAAAACTTCCAAATTAATTCACATAAAAATCTTAAAATTTCAGTGAACGGATTGAAACTGTAGTTGACTTCCATTTAATTTAAAAAACAGAAAGGATGCATGGGTTTCTTCATTTTCAGCCGAAATTTGTGTGGCGCAGTCCCACATGCTCCGCCCACTAAGACGGCTGCCCAGTGGCTCCTCGACACACTGAACTGCAGCACAAAGCCCCCTTCTAAGCACAGGAAATGCTTAATTTTAATTGGTTGATGATCTGAACGGGCTATCAGAAGGTTCCTGCTCTCAGATAACTGCTATACCTTCCCGCTGTCAGATAACTGCAGCTATACCTAAGCAAATTAAAATACAGTGCAAAGCAACGTTCTAATTATTGGCATAAATAAAATATTAATTAATTAAACTCCAAACTTTCATTCTGGCTGCCTTTGTACAAAAGCATACGCACTGGACATACGACACATGACACGCGATTGCATAAGGCTTTCCTGTGCATGCTTTTACTCAGTTATCAACAAAATAAAAAATCCACACTTCAAGTATGCACTCTGTTTACAAAACACTTCCACAACAAAATATAATTAAATAATAATTCTGGAACAATTAAATTTAGCCAGAAAACTATTATAGGCAAAACAAATGAAATTCTACATGAGAAATTGCTAGTTAACTGATATTTTAGTTATATTTTCAGATCAAAATATACGTAAATATATTACAATGTGTAACTGCCTTTCGTAGTACAAGAAAAGTTGTAATGGTTTTTAGGTAAAATCTTAGGTCAGAAAGTATGGTATGTAATTGTCTGAGATTTTAACTGTACAGTTTTATTAGCAACACAACACTATATATGAGGTATGAAATAAATCAGCGAAAATTTAACAATATTTCCTTTAGTTTCAAAGAGAGTGTGAATATGCATTTAGATCGTACGTGATGCTGGTTTAATATCACAGCATCAGTTGCATATGACAAGGTACACTCTAAGGTCACGTACTTTATTGCAACGAATAATAATTCAGAATGATTTGCTACGTCACTAAGTGTTTTATCGAGGAAATGTTGCCAACAAACTTGGTTAAATCAGCTGGTGCATCTGATGTAGCTCATTAATCTAGCACCTTGGACGCTTCTGTGTCACCTTTGACGAACGGCATAATATGTGCTGAGATGAACAGTACAGCGGAACTTCCGGTCACTCCGATGTTTGGCAGCTCCGCGTGACCGCCTCTGGCTTCTACCTGGCCTTCACGTGACGGTGCGTCTCGGCACGCCAGGCCACTCGCGTCAGCTCAAAAGCCGGCAAGAACTCTTTACTCAGTCATCACCATTATACTCCAGCATAATCATACCACTTGATGACTTAGCTATACACAAAATAGAGGGAGCGTTACAACATTCTGTCAGCGCTGTTGTCTTTCCTGTAACGCTTCTGTGGATATTTAATCCCTTGGAATTACTTACCGCTAATTGTGAAGCCATAGCTGCCTTATTAATAATTAAATTGGCTCGTAGACACCATAGTAAAAGCAAATGAGCAATTATGTTCAATTACCATAAAATAACCATCTCAGATGCAGACTACTGACGTCTTCTGGGCAACATCCATCAGAAATGCTAGTTGCCATTCTAGAGAAGTGAAATATCGGCAATTCTTTGCCCTACAATCTGGGCAGAACAAGCCATTCTCTAGGGAAAGATATTTCGTCTGTTCATTAAATTAATGAAGTCTCATAAAATACTTTCCCCCTTCTCATGACTGGTACATGTTTTCAGAAAACATTAGATTTGTAAGTTTTTCTTGATATAATATTTCGCCGTTATCACTGGACTAATGTTCTAAAAGCATAAAGTATAGAACGATACGCAACAGAAGTTTCATTTTGTGGTTACTAGTTACGCCCTTTTGCGTATCATGACCTCTTTCAGTGCAGCATGAGAACCTATTAAATAGAAATTTACTATTGAGGTTAAATAGTTTTTATGTGACGAAACTTCAAATTTGTCTCAGTAGGGGTGTAAAGGTGAATCTGAAGAGAAAGCAAGATAATTGAATTATGTGACTGGTCTTGATTTATTTGGTGAATAATTTGAAATCTTAATCAATATGGCATTTCATTGAAATTTCATGTTTGAATTACTGCTGATATGATGCTCACCGCACCGTGAATTAAGTCACTTTGATGTGTTTTTGTTCAGATCAGATAAGATGTACTATTAATTCGAATAGATCCATTTTAAGGGAACCATCCAGGATGTAAAACATGTCATACAACAGGAACATACAATAAATATTTACGAAGAAAAACAAATATGCTAAAGTATCTTCTACAGATCTCAAGTTAAAGGCCTCATTGCTGTGGAATAAACCACAAAATCTTGGCCGTATTTTCATTTAGAAGATAATACCAAACGTGTCATAAAAACGTAAATACTCAGTACGCTAAAGTGCATATGATAATTCTTAGGCTGTTGCTGTCATGCATCATCAAAGAGAAAAATAGTTTTACAACACTTACTTACAATGAAGGCTCCCCCTGCGGGTCCGGGGTAAGAATAGGCCTGAGGTATTCCTGTCTGTCGTAAGAGGCGACTAAAAGGAGTTTCAACCATTTCGGCATTCCATGTGATGGTCCCCCTTGGGGTTTGACCTCCTGTTTTCAAAATTCTACAGAAGTCCGAGCCTTTTGGGGAAGGACGCCTTACGTGGTGTATCACTGGTCCTCAGTGCACTAAGACCTTGGCACTCAGCATTGTAACGGCATTGTAACCACACCCACTATTCCTCAAATTGGGCCTAAACGCCTGATGGGTTGCACAAGTTACGCCCATAGTGCGTCCCCATCTGCACCTACGATCATGATGGACTTTCCATGGCACCCGAAATCCAGCACGGTAGCCAGCCGGTTGTGGTGGGGTCATGTACCCTCTAGGTTGTCGCCCCCTGACAACACAGGGATCGTACTGCTGATACCTGAGCTGCACCCTACCCACGTCGGCCAAGGAGTAGATGCCCGTCTCCTTGGGGCATCAGGACTTCCGGCAACGGTCATCCAGCCAGGTGGCCCTTGCTGAGGCTGGGTGGCGCCCGTGGGGAGAGCCCCTGGTCTGAGTGGGTGGTATTGGGGCGGACGTTTCGCAGATGAAACGTCAACATGTATCAGGTCGCTCTGCGGCCGTGTCTTTTAAAAAGAAAGGTACTGTCTCTGGTTCTGGTTCTCCTGCCCTTTCCCCCTTGGCCACTCCCTGGGAGGAAGGACAGGCCCGCCGGCTTGGGGCAAAGTACTTCCCCCGCTATTTAGTCTGTTCTCGGACCGATGGGGGGACGTTCGCCACCTCCAAGCCCATGTTCTTTGTCCAGCACATCGAGGACATCTTCGGGGAAATCGAGGCTCTCAGTAAAATGCGTTCGGGTCCGTTCTTATAAAGACCGCCTCCGCCACACAGTCGGCGGCGCTCCAGGCGTGCGACCGACTAGGGTACATTCCAGTGTCCATTGACCCGCATCTGGCACTGAATAGGACGCAGGGGGTTATTTTTCATCGGGACCTCCTGCTGCAATCTGATGAGGAGCTCAGGGCCAACGTGGAGCGCCGAGGCGTGCATTTCGTCCGGGGAGTTCAGCGTGGCCACAAAGACCATCGCATCGACACCGGAGCCTTTATCCTCGCCTTCGAGGGGGACGTTCTCCCGGAGAAGGTAAAGGTGATGTGCTACCGGTGCGACATGAGACCTTACGTCCCACCTCCTATGCGCTGCTTTCGGTGTTTGCGCTTTGGGCACATGTCGTCACAGTGTGAGGCTGAGCCCCTTTGTGGCGATTGTGGATGTCCTCTTTGTGAGGAACATACATGCACCCCACACACCTCGGTGTGTCAATTGTCCTGGCATCCACTCGCCTAGATCTTTAGACTGCCCCGCGTATCAGAAGGAGAAGAAGATTCAAGAATTAAAAACATTGGATCGTCTCTCTTATTCTGAGGCCAGGAAGAAGTATGACCGCCTCCATCCCGTGACGTTGACAACTTCGTTTGCCTTAGTCGTGTCCACTCCTTCCACAGTATCCTCACCCCTCTCCTGTCCCCCCTCCACCTCCTCACCCCATCTGGGGACTATGCCTCCACCTCCCAAATCCCTCCCTTCCAAATCCTCCTCCCTCGCGGCCCCTGCCCCCTCGGCCCCAGGGGCCACCCTTACTCCTCCTCCCCCTCCACCACCTGAGAAGCGATCCTCTTCTCAGGCGTCCATCGGGGAAACATTCCGAACCCCGGCTTCCGAGGTCCGGCGTTCCAAAATTGACCCCGTGTGTGAGGACCTTCTTCGGGTCCAGCCCACCATCCCCGTGCCTCATCGGACTTCCAAGAAGGCCTCCAAGAAGAAATCTTTATCCCCCTCTCCACCCCGGAGCGTTTCGTCTGACGCTCCATCAGTGAGTCGCTGCTCCCGGCCATCCTCAGTTTCGCCGGGACGCTCTGCTGCCAGGCGCTCAGCCTGCCTCTCGTCGGCAAATGATGCTGCCCCTCCTACGCAACCCGGGAAAGCGGCCGCTGCTGGCGACGACTCGATGGGACAGGATCCGCCTCCCGCCGGTTGTAGCGTTGTTCCCTCGAGACCTAGCCCTCCGCGGCCGTCGAGGTGACCAGCTCTTCACCCGTTTCGTTCCCCATTTTTTCTGACTAGCGATGGCTTTGTTACATTGGAACATAAGAGGTGTTCGATCTAATTGGGAGGAATTACAACTGCTCCTGCACTGTCCGCTCGTCCTTGGTCTCCAGGAAACCAAGTTACGCCCAACTGACCGTATTGCTTTTACCCACTATACCTCGGAGCGTTCTGACCTCACCCCTGTGGACGGTATTCCAGCTCTTGGTGGGGTCATGTTGCTCGTTCGGGCGATGTCTATTACCATCCCATCCCGTTGACCACCCCACTCCAAGCAATAGCTGTCCATATTACTCTTTCTGCCTTTACTTTTTCTGTTTGTACCGTCTATATTCCATCGTCATCCGCAGTTAGTCGGGCTGACATGATGCACCTGATTGTTCAGCTTCCTCCGCCGTTTTTATTGTTTGGCGACTTCAATGCCCATCATCCCCTTTGGGGCTCTCCTGCATCCCGTCAGAGAGGCTCCCTCTTGGCGGATGTCTTCAACCATCTTCATCTTGTCTGCCTCAATACTGGCGCCCTGGCTTTCCTCTCGGACTCTACTCATACCTACTCCCACTTGGTCCTCTCGATCTGTTCTACCACTCTTGCCCGTCGGTTCGAGTGGTATGTTTTTTCTGACACCTATTCGGGCGACCACTTCCCCTGTGTCGTTTGTCTTCTGCACCACACCCCATCCCCACGTCCTTCAAGCTGGAACATACCGAAAGCTGACTGGGGACTTTACTCCTCCCTGGCGACCTTTCCGGACCACGATTTTCTCAGTTGTGACAGTCAGGTCGAATACCTCACGGCTGTTATCATCAATGCTGCCGAACATTCCATTCCTCGTACTGCCTCTTCTTCACGTCGCGTTTCCGTCCCCTGGTGAAATGAGGCTTGTCGAGACGCTATCCGTGCTCGACGACGTGCTTTACGGACCTTTCGCCGCCATCCTACGTTGGCGAATTGTGTTGAATACAAACGACTCCGAGCGCAATGCCGTAGAGTCATCAAAGACAGCAAAAAAGCTTGTTGGGCCTCTTTCACCAGCTCCTTTAACTGTTTTACTTCCTCTTCTGTCGTCTGGGGTGGCCTGCTCCGGCTGTCGGGCATTAAGGCCCACTCCTCGGTACCTGGCCTGACTTCAGGTAATGAGGTCCTTGTTGATCCTGTGGATATCTCCAACGCCTTGGGCCGCTTTTTCGCGGAGGTTTCAAGCTCCGCCCATTACAGGCAGAAGAGGCTCGGCGACCTTCCTTCCACTCGCTGAATCTGGAAAATTATAATGCCCCCTTTACTATGCGGAAACTCGAACGTGCCCTTGCACTGTTCCGGTCCTCTGCTCCGGGGCCAGATGCCATTCACGTTCAGATGCTGGCACACCTTTCTCTGGCAGGCAAAAGCTTCCTTCTTCGTACCTACAATTGCGTCTGGACCGAAGGTCAAGTCCCCATGTGTTGGCGTGACGTCGTCGTTGTTCCTATACCCAAACCCGGGAAAGATAGACACCTTCCTTCTAGTTACCGCCCCATTTCTCTTACAAGATGTGTCTGTAAGGTGATGGAGCGCATGGTTAACGCTCGGTTAGTTTGGATTCTTGAATCTCAACGGCTAATTATCAATGTTCAATGCGGCTTTCGTCGCCGCCGCTCCGCTGTTGACCACCTTGTGACCTTGTCGACATTCATCATGAACAACTTTTTGCGAAAGCGCCAAGCGGTCGCCGTGTTCTTCGATTTGGAGAAGGCTTATGATACCTGTTGGATAGGAGGTATCCTCCGCACTATGCACAGGTGGGGTCTACGCGGTCGCCTGCCCCTTTTTATTGATTCCTTTTTAACAGATCGAAAGTTTAGGGTACGTGTGGGTTCCGTATTGTCCGACGTCTTCCTCCAGGAGAACGGAGTGCCTTAGGGCTCCGTCTTGAGCGTAGCCCTTTTTGCCATAGCGATCAATCCAATTATGGATTGCATTCCACCTAATGTCTCAGGCTCTCTTTTTGTCGATGACTTCGCGATCTACTGCAGTGTCCAGCGAACATACCTCCTGGAGCGCTGCCTTCAGCGTTGTCTAGACAGCCTATACTTGTGGAGTGTGGCAAATGGCTTCCAGTTCTCTGAATAGAAGACGGTTTGCATCAACTTTTGGCGATACAAAGCGTTCCTTCCGCCATCCTTACATCTCGGTCCCGTTGTTCTCCCATTCGGGGAAACAACTAAGTTTCTAGGGCTCACACTGGACAGGAAACTTTGGTCTCCGCACGTCTCTTATTTGGCTGCCCGTTGTACACGTTCCCTTAATGTCCTCAGAGTTCTTAGTGCCTCATCTTGGGGAGCGCATCACACTGTCCTGCTTCGCTTGTATCGGTCCATAGTCCGATCAAAGCTGGATTACTGGAGCCTCGTCTACTCGTCTGCTCGGCCATCCCTCTTACGCCGTCTCAACTCCATCCACCATAGGGGGTTACGTCTTGCGACCGGAGCATTCTATACTAGTCCCGTCGAGAGTCTTTATGCTGAAGCTGCCGCATTACCATTGACCTACCGGCGCGACGTACTGCTTTGTCGGTATGCCTGCCGGCTGTTGTCAATGACCAACCATCCCTCTTATCAGTCCTTCTCGACCGTCAGTATGGGTTGTATGTGTCTGCCCTGCTGCCCCCTGGAGTCCGCTTTCGTCGCCTGCTTCGACAATTGCATTTTGCCCTCCCTACCACCTTCAGGGAGAGTGAGAGCCCGACACCACCTTGGCTCCAGGCTCTGGTTCATGTTTATCTCGACCTCAGCTCGCTCCCGGATGAGGGTACTCCGGCTGCAGTGTATTGCTCACGGTTTGTCGAACTTCGTGCGCGACTTGCCAGTCACACCATTATTTACACTGATGGCTCCAAAACTGATGATGGTGTCGGCTGTGCCTTTGTCGTCGGGGCCGTCACCTTTAAATACCGGCTCCTCGACCAGTGTTCCAGCTTTACGGCTGAGCTTTTTGCTCTCCATCAGGCCGTTCAGTATGCCCGCCGCCACCGCCATTCATCGTATGTACTCTGCTCTGATTCACTCAGTGCTCTTCTGAGCCTTCGAGCTCCATATCCGGTCCATCCCTTGGTGCAACGGATCCAGCAGTCCCTCCATTCTTTTGCTGAGGGTGGCTCTCCTGTCGACTTTCTGTGGGTTCCCGGCCATGTAGGAGTGCCTGGGAATGAGGCTGCTGATGCTGCAGCCAAGGCTGTAGTCCTCCTGCCTCGGCCAGCCTCCCATTGTGTCCCGTCATCTGACGTTAGTGGAGTTGTTTGTAAGAGGCTTGTGTCCTTGTGGTGGGATACTTGGTCCTCACTTCAAGGAAACAAGCTCCGGACAGTAAAACCGTTCCCAACTGCTTGGACAACCTCCTCACGACCATCTCGGCGAGAAGAGGTCCTTCTGACCAGGTTGCGGATTGGGCATTGCCAGTTTAGCCACCGCTACCTGATCTCTGGTGACCCAGCCCCGCAGTGCCCTTGTGCATTAACAGTGCGCCATGTTTTATTGTCGTGTCCCCGTTTTAGTCAATCTCGTGTTGTCCTGTCTCTGCCATCTACTTTACAGGATATTTTAGCGGATGACGCTCGAGCAGCTGCTCGTATTCTTCGTTTCATTACCCTGACTGGATTGTTCAAAGACATCTAACTCCTGCACTTATTTTATCTGCATCTTTGTAAGAACTTTCTGGTGTCCCCCCTCCCCTTGAGTTTTACTAGATTCTATGTGCTCTAACAATTGTGACTGGGCGCTAATGACCTCAGTAGTTGAGCGCCCTTAAACACAAAAAAAAGAAAAAATTACAATGATGGCATTACTGCACTGAAGTTTTAAAGATGTCAGATTGTAAATAATAGCTACATTTATTTGATATTCTTAGTATCACATACATGTCACCTGGTTCTATTAACAAATTCATCACTGCAATAGGAGGAGATGGCAACAAGTACATCCTTTAGGTTCCTCTTAAACTAAACGTTATTGGTAGCTAAACTTTTTTGGTTACTGGCAAGTTACTGAAATTGGGTGTTCCGGTATAACAGGCAGATTTCTGAACTAAATTAACTTCAAATCTTTGTGAATATTACTCTTTCATCTAGTACTTATTCCATGAGTTGAGCAGTTGGTGTGAAAAAGATATATATTTTAATGACATAAGGAATAAATATATTTCGAAGTCATAGTTCGTTTCCCTGTAACACGGATATCGATTAGAAGTAGGTTAATATTATGTACCTGTGTATCTGCATTTATGAAGTGTTGTTTCTTTGTTATTTAAAGTCATTTATTTGTTACAAGAAAATTTAGTTTTGTTATATATATATATATATATATATATGAAAAAAAGTAAAATGATTTAATCATCTTGTGGTGCAGTTCTTCTTGTTGTCTCCGTGCTTGCTAAGAAAATGGGATGAGAAGTTCCGCCTTATGCAATACACCTTATTTCTTTTGTTTCACCCATACATGTTTCAGCACTTTTGTGCTATCATCAGTGGGTTCTATTTATTTTTAACTGTAAATTTGTTGTTAACATATTAATATTTTCGTCGTTTACAACATTATGTAAAAGTTGCATTTATAACCTAATTGGCGAAAAGTAACATACCTTACATTATATTATTGTCCTCTTGTTTTGGTAGCTGTTATGCTACACAATATACAACATGTCATCTGCAAACAGCAAAACGTAATTTATTTTCTATTTGTTATGTATTTACGAACGGAAATAAGACTGTATCACGTTTTCTTTCTGTAACTTACAGTTTTGAAGTTGTGGTAGGTTTTCCTGTTTTGTTGGCGAAGTAAATGGGCTTACTTCTTTGCCTGTGTTCGGGTGGCAATGCAGTTTATCGATTATTCAAAACATAGGCGGAGTTTTCGCTGCCATTACGTGTTGTTGTGGTTGTGTGGCGTTCATTTGTTTCGTAGCGTGTTCTGTTGGCTGAGGCGCGCGAGTTTGAGTTGACAACAGAAGTCTAAAGAACTGAAGTGACTTAATAGAAAAAATAAAAAATTAAAACATACCAAACACAGCAACATTGGTTTCATTTGATATAATTTCAATGTACACACACATCCCAACAGAAGAAACCATCAACATAATAGAAAGAAACCTCCAACTGCAAGGAAACATACCCACAACAAACATACAAGAAATATTAGCCATACTCAAGCTCATCACAGAACAGAACTACTTCACATTCAACAACAGATTTTACTCTCAACAAGATGGACTACCCATGGGATCCCCAATCAGTGGCCTCCTAGCTGACATTTTCCTCAACCAAATAGAAAAACAAATCTTTGACAAAATAGTAATACCAAAACAGTACAAAATAATATATTGGTACAGATACGTAGATGACATAATTTGCTTAATAGATGAACCACTGTCCCGCATAAAAGAACTTCATGATAACATAAACACCATCCACCCACAAATACAATTCACCATAGAAACACAAACAGATGAAAAACTTAACTTCTTAGATCTCACTATACACAAGAGAAACAACAAACATGAATTCACAATCTACAGAAAACCCACACTCACCAGCACCTTTATTCATAACCAATCCAATCACCCCATAACCCACAAAGAAGCCAGCTTCAGATATTTACTTCACAGGCTGAACAAAATACCCATGAATAAGCATGACTACACACAAGAACTGAACACAATAAAACAAATTGCACAGGAGAATGGATATGATGCAAAGAGAATAGACAAAATAAACCACAAAATACAAAAACAAACAGCACATAACCATGAAACACACATACATACAAACACAACTCATCACACAACAAATCGGCAGACAGTAAGCAACAAATGGCACATAATGACTTACAACAACAAAGTCACACACAGGGTGGCTAATATACTAAAGAAACAAGGACTCAACATAGCATACAGAACCAACAACACAATACAGAGCAGATTTGGAAGAATTACCATCAACACTGACAAATACAGCCAGTCTGGCATCTACCAACTTACTTGCAACTGCTGTCAATCTGTATATGTGGGCCAAACATGCAGGACCTTCAGAACCAGATATAATGAACACCTCAGAGCACTGAAAAGCAATAGCACACACTCAACATTTGCAGACCACCTGGTAGCACACAACCACCACCCAACAAACATTGAAACTGACCTTCACATCCTAAAAACCAGCAGCAGCCTATACCAAAAATTAACTATAGAAGAAAACTACCATATCCAAAAATCAATAGCCCAAGGAAAGAAAGTACTCAATGAATACACATCACTGTGCAACAAAACTCTCATCACCACAATAGAAGAAATGTACAAATAAAACAAACACACACACACACACACACACACACACACACACACACACACATAAATCCTCTCTCTTTTCTTTCTTTCTCTCTCCTTCTCTCTCTCTCTCTCTCTCTCTCTCTCTCTCTCTCTCACACACACACACACACACTCCCTCTCTGCCCCAGTACTCATCACACACAGACAAACCCACATAAACCACACACAACTGACACCAAATACAACTCAAACTCGCGCGCCTCAGCCAACAGAACACGCTACGAAACAAATGAACGCCACACAACCACAACAACACGTAATGGCAGCGAAAACTCCGCCTATGTTTTGAATAATCGATAAACTGCATTGCCACACGAACACAGGCAAAGAAGTAAGCCCATTTACTTCGCCAACAAAACAGGAAAACCTACCACAACTTCAAAACTGTAAGTTACAGAAAGAAAACGTGATACAGTCTTATTTCCGTTCGTAAATACATAACAAATAGAAAATAAATTACGTTATGCTGTTTGCAGATGACATGTTGTATATTGTGTAGCATAACAGCTACCAAAACAAGAGGACAATAATATAATGTAAGGTATGTTACTTTTCGCCAATTAAGTTATATATGCAACTTTTACATAATGTTGTAAACGACGAAAATATTAATATGTTAACAACAAATTTACAGTTAAAAATAAATAGAACCCACTGATGATAGCACAAAAGTGCTGAAACATGTATGGGTGAAACAAAAGAAATAAGGTGTATTGCATAAGGCGGAACTTCTCATCCCATTTTTAAAATGATTTGTTAAAATAATACGTTTTTTAATATATGTATGTTTATAAAAAAGGCATGTTTGGTTGGTTGATTTTTGGGGGTTGAAGGGATCAGAGGCAATGTTTATTGACAGCTGGTCCATGCTTAGGGAACTTGCATTTGTTATATATAAAAGATGCAGTGAAGTCCCTCCGCAACGGAAGTGGCATGGCGCGTTGTAAAAGACCGTTTTGGCGGTCGAACTGGGTGGCTCCTTGGTGTGAACGGCACACAGTATGTGGCTAGCCATAGCACGGTACACTTCGACGGTGCCAAGAGAGACAATTGGAAGCTGCTTTGCAAAGGATTTTTGCCAGGAATGGCTCTAATACACTCCTGGAAATGGAAAAAAGAACACATTGACACCGGTGTGTCAGACCCACCATACTTGCTCCGGACACTGCGAGAGGGCTGTACAAGCAATGATCACACGCACGGCACAGCGGACACACCAGGAACCGCGGTGTTGGCCGTCGAATGGCGCTAGCTGCGCAGCATTTGTGCACCGCCGCCGTCAGTGTCAGCCAGTTTGCCGTGGCATACGGAGCTCCATCGCAATCTTTAACACTGGTAGCATGCCGCGACAGCGTGGACGTGAACCGTATGTGCAGTTGACGGACTCTGAGCGAGGGCGTATAGTGGGCATGCGGGAGGCCGGGTGGACGTACCGCCGAATTGCTCAACACGTGGGGCGTGAGGTCTCCACAGTACATCGATGTTGTCGCCAGTGGTCGGCGGAAGGTGCACGTGCCCGTCGACCTGGGACCGGACCGCAGCGACGCACGGATGCACGCCAAGACCGTAGGATCCTACGCAGTGCCGTACGGGACCGCACCGCCACTTGCCAGCAAATTAGGGACACTGTTGCTCCTGGGGTATCGGCGAGGACCATTCGCAACCGTCTCCATGAAGCTAGGCTACGGTCCCGCACTCCGTTAGTTCGTCTTCCGCTCACGCCCCAACATCGTGCAGCCCGCCTCCAGTGGTGTCGCGACAGGCGTGAATGGAGGGACGAATGGAGACGTGTCGTCTTCAGCGATGAGAGTCGCTTCTGCCTTGGTGCCAATGATGGTCGTATGCGTGTTTGGCGCCGTGCAGGTGAGCGCCACAATCAGGACTGCATACGACCGAGGCACACAGGGCCAACACCCAGCATCATGGTGTGGGAAGCGATCTCCTACACTGGCCGTACACCACTGGTGATCGTCGAGGGGACACTGAATAGTGCACGGTACATCCAAACCGTCATCGAACCCATCGTTCTACCATTCCTAGACCGGCAAGGGAACTTGCTGTTCCAACAGGACAATGCACGTCCGCATGTATCCCGTGCCACCCAACGTGCTCTAGAAGGTGTAAGTCAACTACCCTGGCCAGCAAGATCTCCGGATCTGTCCCCCATTGAGCATGTTTGGGACTGGATGAAGCGTCGTGTCACGCGGTCTGCACGTCCAGCACGAACGCTGGTCCAACTGAGGCGCCAGGTGGAAATGGCATGGCAAGCCGTTCCACAGGACTACATCCAGCATCTCTACGATCGTCTCCATGGGAGAATAGCAGCCTGCATTGCTGCGAAAGGTGGATATACACTGTACTAGTGCCGACATTGTGCATGCTCTGTTGCCTGTGTCTATGTGCCTGTGGTTCTGTCAGTGTGATCATGTGATGTATCTGACCCCAGGAATGTGTCAATAAAGTTTCCCCTTCCTGGGACAATGAATTCACGGTGTTCTTATTTCAATTTCCAGGAGTGTATGTTGAAAATCCGACACAAAGAAGAGATTTTATAGAGCATTCGAACATCAAGAATCGTGAGTACAGTTAGCCGCCATGTCGCTTGCCACAAAAACATCGCCAATGCTTTACTAATTTCATACATCCAGCTATGTATGTGGGCATGGACCAGTTAATTTGTGTGTAGTTTTAATAATAAATACTACAAAAAAATCCTTTCAGAGGGTAACATTAGCTTGTTTCATGGTAGGCTTGTGTATTACATGTGGCAAGTTAGTGTTAAACGTGGCGCTGCGTGACAGGACATTGGTCAGTTTTACTCACTAAAATACAGTTTATAACGTAAATATTGGTCGTAAACAATTGTAAAACGAGTATTAAATGTCCAGCGGCGCTAACGTGCAATAGATCAAGCAAAATAATTAACAGAAAACTTTACAGGTCTTCAAAAGGTAAAATATAAAGTATTAACAAAAATCTATACAAAGACGACAGTAGGTCAGAACGAGTGAGAAGAAAAAGTACCTAGTGTACTAGCTGGCAGTAGTTCACTAGACAAGAGCACAGATGACGCCACGGGACGGCAACAGGCTTACGTGTAGTACCATACGCACATCAACGATCAAATTCAGACGATGAGATCGTCGCAAATAAAACAAGGTAGGAAGGACGACACGACCGAAGACAGTGTTTATGTTAACGACTCGATGGATATGTTCAATTCATCGAAAGTTAAAAGTGAACTGAGCGAAACACGAGAAGTAGAATCTGAATATGAGGATACCTTAGAACAAGAAAGCTAAAAGCCACTGAATATGACCGATTTGTTAAAAATGTTGTCTGTACAAATTGCAGCACAAAGTAGTAATATTAACAAATATATTAAAGCACAAGGTCATCAAACTGAAATTCAAGGCATCAAAACGAGTAAACAGATAGAAGTAGACTAAAGTTTTGTAATGCAATCAGGGACTTCAAATCTGAGATAGTATCTATCAGTAACAATGTCGACACTATGCCGGGACCGAGTAATGACGTCAACGATAGGTCCAATACTGAAATAATGAAAATTCAAGACACTGTAGAAGGTCCAATACGGAAATAATGAAAATTAAAGGCACTGTAGAACCTTTGGTTGTAATGTTTAAATTAGTTTGTTTTTCAGGCTATGTGACATTGTTAAACCGTCCCCGCCAAAACCTACCGTTGTTGAATTTTTTTAAATTAAATTTATCTATGTAATAAGTAATAATTGGAATTCTTATTGGGGCCCTTTATCATCTCACTTGGGATTCCGTGTTGCAAGGAAACACACGTGTATAAATGCACATTGATGTTTCGACATAAGTGTGAAATTAATGTTTTTTATTTTAATACATTGCTGTTCGTATTAATGTTAAGCTAAATATTTTTTACTTGTTAGTAGTTTCCTCTTCCCCATGAACCATGGACCTTGCCGTTGGTGGGGAGGCTTGCGTGCCTCAGCGATGCAGATGGCCGTACCGTAGGTGCAACCACAACGGAGGGGTATCTGTTGGGAGGCCAGACAAACGTGTGGTTCCTGAAGAGAGGCAGCAGACTTTGCAGTAGTTGCAGGGGCAACAGTTTGCATGATTGACTGACCTGACCTTGTAACACTAACCAAAATGGCCTTGCCGTGCTGGTACTGCGAACGGCTGAAAGCAAGGGGAAACTACAGCCGTAATTTATCCCGAGGGCATGCAACTTTACTGTATGGTTAAATGATGATGACGACGTCCTCTTGGGTAAAATATTCCGGAGGTAAAATAATCCCCCATTCGTATCTCTGGGCGAGGACTACTCAGGAGGACGTTGGTATCACGAGAAAGAAAACAGGCGTTCTACAGGTCGGAGCGTGGAATGTCAGATCTCTTATCGGGCAGTTAGGTTACAAAATTTAAAGGAAATCGATAGGTTAAAGTTAGATATAGTGGGAAGTAGTGAAGTTCGGTGGCAGGAGGAACAATACTTCTGGTCAGGTGAATACAGGGTTATAAATACAAAATAAAATAGGAGTAATGAAAAAGTAGGTTTAATAATGAATAAAAAAATAGGAATGCGGGTAAACTACTACAAATAGGACAGTGAACGCATTATTGTGGCCAAGATAGACACGAAGCCCACGCCTGCCACAGTAGTAAAAGTTTACATGCCGACTAGCTCCGCAGATGACGGAGATTGATGAAATGTATGACGAGATAAAAGAAACTATTCAGATAGTGAAGGGAGACGAAAATTTAATAGTCATGGGTGACTGGAATTCGAGAGTAGGTAAAGGAAGAGAAGGAAACATAGTAGGTGAATATGGAATGGGGGTAAGGAATGAGAGAGAGCCGCCTGGTAGAAATTTGCACAGAGCATAACTTAATCATAGCTAACACTTGGTTTAAGAATCATGAAAGAAGATTGTATACGTGGAAGAAGCCTGGAGATACTGACAGGCTTCAGATAGATTATATTATGGTAAGAAAGAGATTTAGGAACCAGGTTTTAAATTGTAAGACATTTCCAGGGGCAGATGTGGACTCTGATCACAATCTATTGGTTATGAGCTGTAGATTAAAACTGAAGAACCTGCAAAAAGGTGGGAATTTAAGGAGATGGTACCTGGATAAACTGACTGAACCAGAGATTGTACAGAGTTTCAGGGAGAGCATAAGGGAACAAGTGACTGGAATGGGGGAAAGAAATACAGGAGAAGAAGAATGGGTAGCTCTGAGGGATGAAGTAGTGAAGGCAGCAGAGGATCAAGTAGGTAAAAAGACGAGGGCTAGTAGAAATCTTTGGGTAACAGAAGAAATATTGAATTTAATTGATGAAAGGAGAAAATATACAAACGCAGTAAATGTAGCAGGCAAAAAGGAATACAAACGTCTCAAAAATGAGATCGACAGGAAGTACAAAATGGCTAAATAGAGATTGCTAGAGGACAAATGTAAAGATGTAGAGGCGTATCTCACTAGGGTTAAGACAGATACTGCCTACAGGAAAATTAGAGACGCTTGGAGAAAAGAGAACCACTTGCATTAATATCAAGAGTTCAGATGGAAACCCAGTTCTAAGCAAAGATGGGAAAGCAGAAAGGTGGAAGGAGTATATAGAGCGTCTATACAAGGGCGATGTTCTTGAGGACAATATTATGGAAATGGAAGAGGATGTAGATGAACATGAAATGGGAGATACGTTACTGCGTGAAGAGTTGACAACATTCTATTAGAACTACAGATAGCCTTTGGAGAGCCAGCCCTGACAAAACTCTACCACCTGGTGAGCAAGATGTATGAGACAGACGAAATACCCTCAGACTTCAAGAAGAATATGATAATTCCAATCCCAAAGAAAGCAGGTGTTGACAGATGTGAAAATTTACGAACTATTAGTTTAATAACCCACGGCTGCAAAATACTAACAATTATTTACAGACGAATGGAAAAAATGATAGAAGCCGACCTCGGGGAAGATCAGTTTGGATTTCGTAGAATTGTTGGAACACGTGAGGCAATACTGACGCTACGACTTATCTTAGAAAATAGACTAAGGAAAGGCAAACCTACATTTCTAGCATTTTTAGACGTTGAGAAAGCTTTCGACAATGTTGACTGGAATACTCTTTCAAATTCTGAAGGTGGCAGGGGTAAACTACAGGGAGCGAAAGGCTGTTTACAATTTGTACAGAAACCAGATGGCAGTTATAAGAGTCGAGGGGCATAAAAGGGAAGCAGTGGTTGGGGAGGGAGTGAGACAGGGTTGTAGCCTTTCCCCGATGTTATTCAATCTGTTTATTCAGCAAGCAGTAAAGGAAACAAAATAAAAATTCGGAGTAGGTATTAAAATCCATGGAGAAGAAATAAAAATTTTGAGGTTCGCCGATGACATTGTAATTCTGTCAGAGACAGGAAAGGTCTTGGAAGAGCAGTTGAACGGAATGGACAATGTCTTGATAGGATATAAGATGAACATCAACAAAAACAAAACAAAGATAATGGAATGTAGTTGAATTAAGTCGGGTGATGCTGAGGGAATTAGATTAGGAAATGAGACACTTAAAGTAGTAAAGGAGTTTGGCTATTTGGGGAGCAAAATAACTGATGATGTTCGAAGAAGAGAGGATATAAAATATAGACTGGCAATGGGAAGGAAAGCGTTTCCGAAGAAGAGAAATTTAACATCGAGTATAGATACGAGTGTCAGGAAGTCGTTTCTGAAAGTATTTGTATGGAGTGTAGCCATGTATGGAAGTGAAACATGGACGACAAATAGTCTGGACAAGAAGAGAATTGAAGTTTTCGAAATGTGCTGCTACAGAAGAATGCTAAAGATTAGATGGGTAGATGACATAACTAATGAGGTATTGAATAGAATTGGGGAGAAAAGGAGTTTGTGGCACAACTTGACTAAAAGAAGGGATCGGTTGTTAGGACATTTTCTGATGCATCAAGGGATCACCAATTTAGTACTGGAGGGCAGCGTGGAGGGTAAAAATCGTAGAGGGAGACCAAGAGACGAACACAATAAGCAGATTCAGAAGGATGTAGGCTGCAGTAGGTACTGGGAGATGAAGAATCTCGCACAGGATAGAGTAGCATGGAGAGCTGCATCAAACCAGTCTCAGGACTGAAGACGACAACAACAACAACAACTACAACAACAACAACAACAACAACAATCTTACAGAACACTGAAGACCATAACAGCAGTCGTTTCCTTCATTCAATTTGCTATAGCACGTTGTGTTCTAAAACGAACATGTCGGAAGAGCTAAAGTTACAGAAGACGTACGGTTTCCGCAATGAGCGACATCTCTGAGAAGTAACGCAAATAATAGAAGCAGAAGCAATAACAGGAAATAGTGGTGAGTAGTCTGTATGTTCAGAAACAGAAGACAATATGGAAGAAATCGTAATGATTGAAGACGTTAATAATGGAAAGGACAACAAAGACGTGACATATGAGTTTCCAAAGTCGGAGAGACCCATATACACCAGATAAAAATGGATCGTTATGGCAATCTATGTACAAACAACCAAGCAGGAGTCAGAGACAGAATATTTAGTCTAAATCAGGCTGTCTCACATTGGCTTCGAGGAGTGTATCATAGATTACGGAGCCTTTCATGCAGTTAATTAGACTAAAAATAGTGGACAAAGCTGTAAAATATACAAAAAATAGCAGACGAAGTTTTTATAGTTTATAGGATTCGACTCATCCTTCAAGCAAACGTAAGTAAATCCAAACACGTACAAAAGAAATGTTCTTTTTCATAGACCTCCTTGTAACAATGGGAAGACTCAAAGGTAAGAGAATCGCTTTGTATGATACGGTCCACGGACCCAATGTCCCAAAGGCAAATTGTGCTGGCGTAGTAACCTTTTGCCAGCTCACCAGTTAGCAAAGATGTAGCAAGAACATCGATAGTGGGCGCAGGATAAAGCATGGCTATCAGGAGAGAGGTCGAAGAAAGATTCGCAAGCAACATGTCTCCAAAGCCCTCTCGACCGCAGGTATTTACACTACTGGCCTTTAAAATTGCTACACCACGAAGATGACGTGCTACAGACGCGAAATTTAACCGACGGGAAGAAGATTCTGTGATACGCAAATGATTAGCTTTTCAGAGCATTCACACGAGGTCGATGCCGATGGCGACACCTACAACGTGCTGACATGAGGAAAGTTTCCAAACGATTTCTCATACACAAACAGCAGTTGACCGGCGTTGCCTGGTGAAACGTTGTGATGCCTCGTGTAAGGAGGAGAAATGCGTACCATCACGTTTCCACCTTTGATAAAGGTCGGATTGTGGCCTATCGCGATTGCGGTGTATCGTATCGTGACACTGCTGCTCGCGTTGGTCGAGATCCAATGACTGTTGGCAGAATATGGAACCGGTGGGTTCAGGAGTGTAATACGAAACGCCGTGCTGGATCCCAACGGCCTCGTATCACTAGCAGTCGAGATGACAGGCATCTTATCCGCATGGCTGTAACGGATCGTGCAGCCACGTCTCGATCCCTGAGTCAACAGATTGGGACTTTTTCAAGACAACAGCCATCTGCACGAATAGTCCGACAACATTTGCACCAGCATGGACTATCAGCTCGGAGACCATGGCTGCGGTTACCCTTAACGCTGCATCACAGACAGGAGAGCCTGCGATGGTGTACTCAACGATGAACCTGCGTGCACGAATGGCAAAACGTATTTTTTTTTTTCGGATGAATCCAGGTTCTGTTTACAATATCGTGATGGTCGCATCCGTGTTTGGCGACATCGTGGTGAATGTACATCGAAAGCGTGTATTCGTCATCGCCTTACTGGCGTATCACCCGGCGTGATAGTATGGGGTGCTATTGGTTACACGTCACGGTCACCTCTTGTTCGCACTGACGGCACTTTGAACAATGGACGACCCGTGGCTCCACCCTTCATTCGATCCCTGCGAAACTCTACATTTCAGCAGGAAAATGCACGAGCGCATGTTGCAGGTCCTGTACGGCCTTTCTGGATACAGAAAATGTTCGACTGCTTCCCAGGCCAGCACATTCTCCATATCTCTCACCAATTGAAGACGTCTGGTCAATGGTGGCCGAGCAACTGGCTCGTCAAAATACGCCAGTCACTACTCTTGATGAACTGTGGTATCGTGTTGAAGCTGCAGGGGCAGCTGTATCTGTACACGCCATCAAAGCTCTGTTTGACTCAATGCCCAGGCGTATGAAGGCCGTTATTACGGCCAGAGGTGGTTGCTCTGGGTACTGATTTCTCAGGATCTATGCACCGACATTGGGTGAAAATGTAATGACATGTCAGTTGTAGTATAACATATTTGTCCAATGAATACCCGTTCATCTGCATTTCTTCTTGGTGTAGGAATTTTAATGACCAGTAGTGTAGATCGCCGCAGCGGACCGGAGGACTGAATCTGTCACTAACGCACCAACTTGCACTCTAGTTGGCATCTGTCACTCATGCGTAGCAGGACTTGTGCTTCAGGAGCAGCGAGGCTAAAGTGGACTAGTATGGACGAGCATGTACTACAACACATGGAAAGATAAGTAGCTTCCTGTTCATGTAAATAAATAGCCCCATTACTCCATGGGTGCAGTTGTGTTGTAGAACGAGGATACCAGCCACCAAGCAACATACTTTCCCTTGCTTCCCATGGTACAAGTCTCTACAGTGCCGACGAGGACACTACAAAAATATTCACAGCCTCATTGTCGAGAAATAAGTTTTCTGACTTTCTTTCTTACACCAGATTCGACTACATGACCACTAGAGTAACAGAGACAATCGGATAAATTTTTTGCATTTAGAGGAACATTTACAAGTTTTGCACAGTAATGCTGTGTAAATTATTATTCAAGTACTAATTTGACAGTGGATTAGAAATGGGTAGCTTTTAGTAGGTAACGCCTATTTGGGGTTTACATGAAGTCCGAATCAGCTAAATATGCCACAAAAATTGGGCCCTCAACCATGTTGAATCTTCGTATGTTTGCAACTTTCAGGTACACACAGGGAAAGATGAATCTACTGAAAAGAATCAAGGTGCTAGATTCCGAGTGGACCTCACATCTCCTTAAGGATATGGATATGATGTTACAACAGACGAGTTTTTACGAATGTCTTTGAATCATAGGCTGTGACTGGGACTCTTAGAAAAATTAAACTTGAAATCCATTTGAGCATCGACCAATGCCACTGAAACCACATCTATGAATACATTAAATGAATATTTAATCCTAGTATCGTACGTACATACAAAGAAGAAGGCAGCAGTCTTTTTGAGTTCTGAACATCATGATAACAATTGCGGCACAGCAAAGGAGGCATTATTCTACACTAGAATAAAACAGAAATTTCTGTTGGTACAATGAACTAAATGATAAATAAGCATTCATGCAACAAGACTACCAAGCGAAGGACATTTGTGCTGTTCTTGAACGTGATACAGCAGCCATAAATGTCTACGTTATTTGGAAGACGAAAATTCCTATCTGGGAAGAATGCTGAAGCTGAATGGAATGCCGGGAAACACGGGAACACCAATGAAGGAAATACTGTTTTGAGAAGAGGGTTGGGTTTTGGGGGAAGGGACTAAATAGCGAGGTCATCGGTCTCATCGGATTACGGAAGGACGGGGAAGGCAGTCGGCCGTGCCCTTTCAGAGATATCATCCCGGAATTTGCTTGGAGAGATTTAGGGAAATCACGGAAAACCTAAATCAGGATGACCGGACGTGGGATTGAACCGTCGTCCTCCCGAATGCGAGTCCAGTGTGCTAGCCACTGCGCCACCTCGCTCGGTGTTTGGAGAAGATGAAGCCCAATGACACAGCAGTCAGGTTCAATGGAACCTCGGCAAGGGCCAGCGAATATCTGGACGTCGCAAACTGTGTCGTAGGAAAAATAGCCGAAGTGTAAAACAAAACGCGGCAAGTGTTACTGCTCTGTTTGGCTTGAAAACGCAGGTGTGAAAATGGGAAAAAATATCAAATTCCACTGATGCGCAATGAAACGTTTGTAATTACCAATAGATACTACATCCGCAAAAATCAGTAATGCCCATAACATGTTACAAGCATACTTATGTAAGATTTTTTCGTTACGTTGTCGTTGTAAAAGATTCTTTCACCACTACTGTGTCACTGTATGTGAATGCTTTTTTTTATGTACATCTACTACGTCTAAAAATTTATTTTGCTGTAGGGAATTCTGATACCCCCTTGGTATACTGTATTTTTCTTAGTTTGAATGCGGAAGGTTACCTGAACGTTGACACTATACTTGATTAGCTGTTTATTGCAATGTTTGTATCATCTGCAGAAAAAACAAACTTGGTATCTTGTAACGTTACATATGAAAGGTCAGACACACAAGAAAAAACAGGGGCCCTAAGTATACTTCCCAGAATCGAATAAGAGAAGGAAAGATTCGAGAACCTTCAGAGACTAGCTGACAAACCGATGGTATCAACATTGAGCTGCCAGCAGGTAAACAGGTGGACAACAACAAGAGAAAGACAAACAACGAAGACGGCGCGGCGAATTAACAATTCCAGGGAGTAAACCATGATATAAAACTTAAAACGTATCAGATCTGGAAGCAAAACAACGGTGTGTAGCGATATCAATACAATAACACAGAGAAATCACGACCGACTGGGTGGGCGGCTGCGATGCAGACCTTAAATGTTCAGTCGCAGGCGCTGATAGGCCTGCAGGACGGGCGTGTCTCCGTAGCCAGCGCTGTGGAGGGGCAGCAGCGCCCACAGATTATAACAGTGCCGTCTAGCGTCCGTCATCAGGATCCATGCCCTCCGAAAAGCTATCACTAACCTAACCGAGATACCTAAGATGGAACCGTGTGGCTCACCATATGTACACTACTGGCCATTAAAATTGCTACATCACGAAGAAATGCAGATGATAAACGGGTAATCATTGGACAAATATATTATACTAGAACTGACATGTCATTACATTTTCACGCAATTTCGGTGCATAGACTCTGAGAAATCAGTACCCAGAACAACCACCTCTGGCCGTAATAACGGGCATTGAGTCAAACAGAGCTTGGATGGCGTGTACAGGTACAGCTGCCCATGCAGCTTCAACACGATACCACAGTTCATCAAGAGTAGAGACTGGAGTATTGTGACGAGCCAGTTGCTCGGCCACCATTGACCAGACGTTTTCAGTTAGTGAGAGATCTGGAGAATTTGCTGGCTAGGGCAGCAGTCGAACATTTTCTGTATCCAGAAAGGCCCGTACAGGACCTGCAACATGGGGTCGTGCATTATCCTGCTGAAATGTAGGGTTTCGCAGGGATGGAATGAAGGGTAGAGCCACGGGTCGTAACACATTTGAAATGTAACGTCCACTGTTCAAAGTGCTGTCAATCCGAACTAGAGGTGAGCGAGACGTGTAACCAATGGCACCCCATAACATCACGCCGGGTGATACGCCAGCATGGCGATGACGAATACACGCTTCCAATGTGCGTGCACCACGATGTCGCCAAACACGGATGCGACCATCACGATGTTGTAAACAGAACCTGGATTCATCCGAAAAAAATGACGTTTTGCCATTCGTGCATCCAGGTTCGTCGTTGAGTACACAATCGCAGGCGCTCCTGGCAGTGATGCAGCGTCAAGGATAACCGCAGCCATGGTCTCCGAGCTGATAGTCCATGCTGCTGCAAACGTCGTCAAACTGTTCGTGCAGATGGTTGTTGTTTTGCAAACGCCCCCATCTGTTGACTGAGGGATCGAGACGTGGCTGCACGATCCGTTACAGCCATGCGGATAAGATGCCTGTCATCTCTACTGCCAGTGATACGAGGCCGTTGGGATCCAGCACGGCGTTTCGTATTACCCTCCCGAACCCTCCAATTCCATATTCCGATAACAGTCATAGGATCTCGACTAACGTGAGGAGCAATGTCGCGATACGATAAACAGCAATCGCGATAAGCTACACTTTGACCTTTATCAAATTCGGAAACGTGATGGTACGGATTTCTCCTCCTTACACAAGGCATCACAACAATGTTTCACCAGGCAACGCCGGTCAACTGCTGTATGTGTATGAGAAATGGGTTGGAAACTTTCCTCATGTCAGCACGTTGTAGGTGTCGCCACCGGCGCCAACCTTGTGTGAATGCTCTCAAAAGCTAATGTTTTCATATCAAAGCATCTTCTTACTATAGGTTAAATTTCGCGTCTGTAGCACGTCATCTTCGTGGTGTAGCAATTTTAATGGTCAGTAGTGTAATTAGTTACCGGTTTGATGATGAATAATTGCGTAATTTGTCTCTTTCCAACTGACACATTTCGTTTTCTGTCAGAGGTATAAGATTTGCAGCATTTCCTGTTACACTCTAATATTCTAATTTGCTTAAAAGGATATTTTAGTTCAACACAATCAAATGCTTTTTACAGATCATAAAATATGCCAGTAGACGGTAATTTATAGTCTAATGAGTAAATGCATTCTCGGAACTCTTTAGGAATCCTGTCTATGAATTTAACAATACATTATTTGTTGTCAGTTGTTTAAGTAGCAGATTGTATATTACCTTTTCTAAATTGTTTGACGATTCTGGGATAAGTGAAATAGGAGGAAATCGGGAGATTTTTATTTTCTTAAGAAAAGGCTTGACTTCAGCATATTTGAGACATTCGGGAATAATCGTCGTCATTCCATTCTACACCTGATAGTTGTTATCCGCAACTGCGAATTCATTTGATGTGCACTTTATATACGTTTCGTTGCTAATGCTCCCACCTGCTGTCCTTTCGTGGCTATTGCACAGTGACGTCAAAGACAGGCGGTGTACCCATTAATGTGATCAGAGGTCCAGATTGACGAAGGTATACCAATAAGTAGACATAACAAAGATTGCTCTGAGTAGTTGAATCCACTGAAGCTGTTTTTATCCCACCGCCATCAACGAGACGATTTCCTGCCGTGAATCTAGGTACTCCGTTGAACTGTGAAGCGTCTGTCGACTGCGAGAAGCTACTCAGGCTAATAAAAGAATTCTACATAACGACGTAGTAAGAATCACAGGTAGTCAAGGAGAACTTAGAATCACTGTCACTTGCTAGAACTTATACCGAAAGGCCAAGATACGCAGCTCAGTGACGTCGACGAAGAATTGTGCACCGCAGCCACTACAGATAATGTAATGGGGGAAGCTACTGTCGAACTGCCAAAAAGAGCTGGCCTGACTGAATAGCAATGTCGGTCAACGTTAGCCGTTCAGAGACAAATTTTCGGATGCTTTCAGATTCGGATTGGAGAAAAGACAGACCAAGCGACCAGTGTTTAAACATCGTACCAACAATAGGGATCATCATACTCACTGGGGATCATAATACATTCAGTCAACGCTCGAATAGGATGTCGCGGCAGAAAGAACGCTTATTCGGGAGGAACTGGGGACGACGTCTCGGAATTACATCATTGGCCCCTCAGACTCCTTGGTATTTCCTATAGTCCTTGTAAAGAAGGACGACCCATCGCTTTTCCGCGTCGACTACTAACGATTAATAAATAAGAGCACCCGTGTGGGATATGTGAAAGTCATGACCAACCCTGACTTAACAGTGCCGTAAGCCGTGTGTACAATGAGCTTAGCGAATTTCTTTTTGATTGAAACAAAGACTCATATCCGTGCTGTGCCTACAATAGGAAGATGAGAATACACAACTCATGACCTCCACCTGAATAGGAGGGGGAAGAACAGATTAACTAAGGATCCTGCAGAAAGAATAAGGGGCCACAAGCACATAAAACGAAATCTCTGTGATTACTGGAGTCACAGACGCATATATTTAAGATTAGAGTCAGGTTACTGACAGCCAGCACTGAGAAAAATTGTAGCAGAACGCGAACGTATTATACACGGTGGTCCACTGATCGTGACCGGCCCAAACATCTCACGAAATAAGCGTCAAACGAAAAAACTACACAGAACGAAACTAGGCTAGCTTGAAGGGGGAAACCAGATGGCGCTATGGTTGGCCCGCTAGGTGGCGCTGCCATAGGTCAAACGGATATCAACTGCGTTTTTTTAAAAATAGGAACCCCATTTTTATTAAATTTTCGTGTAGTATGTAAACAAATATGAATGTTTTAGTTGGACCACTTTTTTCGCTTTGTAATAGATGGCTCTGTAATAGTCACAAACATATGGCTCACAATTTTAGACGAACAGTTGATAACAGGTAGGTTTTTTTAAATTAAAATACAGAACGTAGGTACGTTTGAACATTTTATTTCGGTTGTTCCAATGGGATACATGTACCTTTGTGAACTTAGCATTTCTGAGAACGCATGCTGTTACAGCGTGATTACCTGTAAATACCACAGTAATGAAATAATTGCTCAAAATGATGTCCGTCTACCTCAATGCATTTGGCAATACGTGTAACGACATTCCTCTCAAAAGTGAGTAGTTCGCCTTCTGTAGTGTTCGCACATGCATTGACAATGCGCTGACGCATGTTGTCAGGCGTTGTCGGTGGAACACGATACCAAATATCCTTCAACTTTCTCCACAGAAAGAAATTCGGGGACGTCAGATCCGGTGAAAGTGTGGGCCATGGTATGTTGCTTCGACGACCAATCCACCTGTCACGAAATACGCTATTCAATACCACTTCAACCGCACGCGAGCTATGTGCCTTATATCCATCATGTTGGAAGTACATCGCCATTCTGTCATGCAGTGAAACATCGGTAGAACATTACGTACGAAATCAGCATACATTGGACCATTTAGATTGCCATCGATAAAATGGAGACCAATTATCCTTCCTCCGATAATGCCGCACCATACATTAACCCGCCAAGGTCGCTGATGTTCCACTTGTCGCAGCGATCGTGGATTTTCCGTCGCCCAATAGTGAATATTAGGCCGGTTTATGTTACCGCTGTTGGTGAATGACGCTTCGTGGCTAAATAGAACGCGTGCAAAATTCTGTCATCGTCCCGTAATTTCTGTTGTGCCCAGTGGCAGAACTGTACGGGACGTTCAAAGTCGTCGCCATGCAATTCCTGGTGCATATAAATATGGTACGGGTGCAATCGATGGTGATGTAGCATTCTCAACCCCGACGTTTTTGAGATTCCCGATTCTCGCGCAGTTTGTGTGCTTCTGATGTGAGGATTAGACGCGACAGCAGCTAAAACACCTACTTGGGCATCATTTGTTGCAGGCCGTGGTTGACGTTTCACATGTGGCTGAACACTTCCTGTTTCCTTAAATATCGTAACTATCCGGCGAACTGTCCGGACACTTGGATGATGTCGTCTTGGATACCGAGCAGCGTAAATAGCACACGCCAGTTGGGCATTTTGATCAAAATAGTCGTACACCGACACGATATCGACCTCTTCCGCAATTGGTAAACGGTCCATTTTAACACGGGCAATGTATGAAGAAGCAAATACCGTCCGCACTGGCGGAATGTTACGTGATACCACGTACTTATACGTTTGTGACTATTGCAGCGCCATCTATCACAAAGCGAAAAAAGTGGTCCAACTAAAACATTCATATTTATTTACGTACTACACGAATGTGTAATAAAGAATGGGGGTTCCCATTAAAAAAAAACGCAGTTGATAGCCGTTTTCGCGTAACTGCTACGGTCGCAGGTTCGAATCCTGCCTCGGGCATGGATGTGTGTGATGTCGTTAGGTTAGTTAGGTTTAAGTAGTTCTAAGTTCTAGGGGACTGATGACCTCAAATGTTAAGTCCCATAGTGCTCAGAGCCATTTGAACCGTTCGATAGCCGTTTGACCTATGGCAGCGTCATCTAGCGGGCCAACCATAGCGCCATCTGGTTTCCCTCTTCAAGGTAGACGAGTTGCGTTCTTTGTAGTTTTTTCGTTTCATGCTTATTTCGTGAGATATCTGGCCCGGTCGCAATGAATGGACCACCCTGTAACATTTTCCATAAATTAAGTCGTTTCATCAAAATATTTAGGAATGGAAAAACAAGATAGACGAGCTTAGTTTACGCTTAGAAGATATGGTTCAAATGGCTCTGAGCACTATGGGACTCAACTGCTGTGGTCATCAGTCCCCTAGAACTTAGAACTAATTAAACCTAACTAACCTAAGGACATCATACACATCCATGCCCGAGGCAGGATTCGAACCTGCGACCGTAGCAGCAGCGCGGCTCCGGACTGGAGCACCTAGAACCGCACGACCACCACGGCCGGCTCTTAGAAGATATGGAAAATTCTCAAGTTACCGATGTTATTTTCCTCTCGGTATACCATGTGACCACAGGGATGAAGAAGTTAAATATTACTGTTTATAGAGTAGCATCTCTTCACATAGATCTATTATGGAAGGAGTTGCGACATACGCAAAACTTGGGCACAGTCAAAAATATTGAAACAGTTTTTGAGTAGATTAGAACCTAGAAGCATGTGCTTCTGAGTTGTCACTGTAGACTCTGATAATTTTCAGTCTAAAGATCATGTCTACGAAACTTTCATCTTTTTATGAGAAACTCGGACCCATTAGTGAGCTACCTATTGGACAAGAAGAAACAGTTAGTGCTTGGTGCATATTTCAATGTAGATTTCTTAAAAGAAACAGACACGAAAAATGAACTGTATTTATTATTTGAGTATTTCAGTCTAATTTCACTGCTCAATTTTCCAACTTGTGTGTAGCAACGTAGTAGGACTATAACTGATAACATTTGTATCGACAATGCTCAGGCTGAAACAATTAATGTGTGCCCATTCGTTAATGGACTATGTCATCACGATGCAAAATTAGTTTAATGAATACCCACCTTAATGCCCTGACACCGGGTCATAGAAGGCCGTGACGTTTTTAGACGAGAGTGGGATACATTGTTTTAAGGGTAAGATGAAGGGGTAGTATGGGATGATTATATACATACGGGGGTTGGAACTTCAATAGTGGCAACTATTTATTTACAGCTCGTACAATATAGATACGTGTTTCAAAGTTTTACTAACCTTCAATGTAGTCACCAGCATTGTGTATAACCCGTTGCAGGCGATGTGGAAGTCGTAGGATACTCTTAGCAGTGCGAGTTGGGTTGACAGTTCGAGCGGCGCGGTCTGTTGCCCGACGAATTTGTAGCAGTTCTGAAGCGAATGCCGTTAAGTGTTTCCTTCAGTTTAGAAATCCAACTGAACTCAGGAGGGCTTAAGTCAGGGGAGTGCAGTTGGTGGTATAGCACTTAGCAGCTCCATCAGTCAAACAAATCTGTAACAGCTTGCACTGTACGTGCTTGAGCATTGTCCTGTAAAATGATGGTCAGATCCTGCAGGTAGTGCCATCACTTCTGTCTCTATGCTGTTCATTTTTGGAACACAACTTACGACCAGCTTAGAGACAAAATTCATGACACTTGACGGGTCCAGGCGAGACGTAAAGGCCGGCCGGAGTGGCCGTGCGGTTCTAGGCGCTACAGTCTGGAGCCGAGCGACCGCTACGGTCGCAGGTTCGAATCCTGCCTCGGGTATGGATGTGTGTGATGTCCTTAGGTTAGTTAGGTTTAATTAGTTCTAAGTTCTCGGCGACTGATGACCTCAGAAGTTAAGTCGCATAGTGCTCAGAGCCATTTCAGACGTAAAGCCTTGTGTCGATTTTCTAAGGTGTATTCTGCCACGGCTGATTTTTCTGGATAGCGTAGGCGTAAGCACCTGTCGTGTTCCGTCCGGTGGATTTTGGGATAGCGTCATAAAAGAAGCTATTGAAATAAAAACCTCTGAAAGCACCATCAATAAGGACGGCGGTTTGGAACTCAGCGCAGCCTGGGACCCGGCCATCGCGACGTTGAAACGGGCGCGATGGACGCGGGATGAAATCATTACAATATATGGCGAGGAAGAGAGCACCAGCGACGTCACAGGCAGCGGTGGGGCTTTATAACGATACGGCCACGGCGACACACCTCTTGCAATATGCTGGTGACACCGCATTCCTTGCTCTCGCTCCAACCCTCCACCGGTCCTAATGCCTTCTCCAGCATCACCTTGACCTTTTTGCTGCATGGTGTAACCAGTGGCTCCTGAAACTCAACGCTTCCAAGACCCAGGCCATCATCGTAGGTCGTACCACTCGCTCCTTCCGGCTCCTGGATTTCTCCCTTACTGTCTGCGCCTGTCCTGTCCGCCTTACCCCCACCCTCACCTACCTTGGCCTCACCATTGACCGTCACCTCACCTGGATCCGTCATCTCCGCTCAATCCAATCCAAAGCCCACAACCGCCTCCGACTCCTCAAACTCCTCTCTGGCCGGACATGGGGGTTGCACCCCTCTACCATCCTCCACACCTACAAATCCTTAATCCGTCCCATCCTCTGTTATGCCAGTCCTGCCTGTATATCTGCCCCCCCCCCCCCAAATTCTATAAGTCCCTCCAGATCCTTGAGCGTCATGCACTCCGCCTCACCTTCCGTATATGCCTCCCGTCCCCCATGCGGATCCTCTATGACCTCATTCCTTTCCCCCATCTGCTCCTATTCCTCGAACATATCCGCATCCTCTACACCTCCCGCCCTCTTGAACCCCCTCACCCCCTGGTTGCTCCTCTCCTCTCCCAACCCCGCCCCCTGCCACGTCTTCACCGTTGTGTCCCCCCTACCATCCATCTCTACACCCTACATCTCCTTTCCCAAGGTGGTTTCCATCAACTCCCCCTCCCAGATGATGCCCTCTCTCCCTCCATTTATCCCTCCTATCAATTCTGATCCTCACTCCCCCTCCTTTCCTCTGTCCTTTTCCCGAGCTCCCTCTCCCCCCTTCCATCCTCTTTCTTGCCCACCTCCCCTCTCTTTGCCCCCTTCTCTCCCCTGAGTCCTTTTACATTTCCCTCCTCTGCCTCCTTTCATTCCCTCTCGCGTCTGCCCTTCTCCCCCTTTATTAGTCCTCTCCCTCCTTGGTCCCCCCCCTTTTTCGTTTTTTCCTCTCCTCTGTCCTTGTTTTTCCCCCTCCTCCAGGTCCCCCCCCCCCAATCTGCCTTTGAATCGGGAGTGCCATATTTGTGCCGCCATTTTCGTGTAGTGTTTTACAGTGTGTTTTTCCAGTGAGTGTTCCGTGTTGTGTCTTTCGGGAAGTGTAGCGAACAGCCATCATACTGTCGCTAGGTGTGATTTTTTTATCTCTTGCGAACAGAAACCAGACTGTCGCCATGTTTTTTAATTGTGTGTCTACTATGTTACTTGTCTGATTCCTGTGTATTTTATCAATATTGCCAACCCCTTTGCTTTCTGTTTTAACTTTCCGCATTTTTACGCCATTTTACACTTTAAATCGCCATTTTATCGCCTGTTTTTCCTTGTTTCTTTCTTCTTCCTTTTTTTAAAAAAAGTCTGTAGGCTGTAGAGCAGCGTAGTAAGCTGCTGCCAGCCCGCCCCCTTCGGGGGAAATTGAAAATCAATAAAGAAAAAAAAAGCGACACAGCAGTCAGTCTTACCACTTGACAATGACTGAGGAGAGCTCGGTCGAAAGCTCGTGAGATTTTAACCCCCTGACGTGGCTGGAAGCCCGAGAAAATTTTATCAGTCGTGCCAAAGTTCTATATTGTAACATACTCTTAATAAATGTTATTGGTTATTTCGCATTATCTTGCCACATTTCTGTTCCAGTGCTGCCCTTTGTTTATGTTAATAATCTTCGCGTGTAATTGCCTCTACATCTACATACTCCGCAAGTCAGTGTTAGGTACGTGGCTGAGGGTACCCTGTACCACAACTAGTTGTTTCCTTTCCTGTTCCACTCGAAAATAGAGCGACGGTAAAGCTGCTCTCTGTATACCTCTGTATGAGCCCTAATTTCCTCGTATCTTATCGTCGTGCTCCCCAAATGTATGTTAGCCTCAGAAAGCTCGTTGTGCAGTCAGCATCATATGCCGATTCTCCAAACTTTCTCAGTAGTGTTCTTCGAAATGAATGTCTTCTTCCCTCCAGGGATTCCAACTTGAGCCTGAAAAGTTGATGCATTAAGTTGTTCTGAAAGCGGTGCTGATATTAAAGACAATAAAAGCGGGTTAAAAGCTGTGAGCTATCTGGGGGAAGTTATCCTTGCCCGAGACTGCATACAGCACTGCATTCATAAAATAACACACGAAGAACGTTGAAACATATGCAAGAGGATAAAATGTTCTCGGGTTTCCAATCGCGTCAATTGGTTAAAACTACACGAGCTTTCAGCCAAGCACTCTTTGGCCATTGTCAAGTGTTATGACTGCCAGTGGGCTGTTGGTGCGCCCTTGTATACGCTAACTGCTGGCTGTGACGTCACTGGTGCCCGTGACATTGCCATATATGGGCATGTTTTGAGTCGGCGTTCGATGTGCCCTCCTAAACCACGCGATCGCTGGATCACACGCAGCGCTGAGCTGTAAGCCACCGTCTCTATTCAGGGTGTTTGTGGTAATTTTTATTTCAATAGCTTCCCGTATTAAACTGTCCCAGAAGCCGTTAGTGCGAGCCACGACAGAGGTATCGCCAAATTTTATGTGGTGATCGTTTTCTAACGCATGCTCAGCTAACGCAGATTTCTCTGGATAGCGTAGGCGATAATACCTCTCATGTTCTTTCCTGTGTTGTTCCACAGTGCGTACTGTTTGTCCGATGTACTTCTGGCCACACTCACAAGGTATTTCGTAAACTCCAGGTGTTCTGAGACCTACAGCGTCTTTAACCGGTCTCAGTAACTGACGGATTTTCGTTGGAGGCCTGAAGATCGATTTGATCTTTTCAACAGGCGGCTTATCTTGCCCGACACAGAGCCACAGAATGGCAGCAAAGCAAGTTTCTTTTCCTGCTCTTCGTCGCTGGTCTTATTCTGATATTTCCCAGAAATCACTTCTTTCACTTGATGGGTGCTGTAGCCATTATTCCTGAAAACCTTGCGTACGGGGCTCAGTTCGTGGGGCAGGTTGTCGTCGTCTATTACTCTTGCACGATGCACCAATGTTTGCAATACTGTGCGCTTCTGTGCTGGATGATGATGGCTGGTATCGTGCAGGTATAGGTCTGTGTGGGTGGGTATTCTGTAGACGCTGTGGCCAAGGCACCCATTTCGTTTACGGTGGACAAGGACGTCGAGGAAGTTCAATGCATTATCTTTTTCCACCTCCATGGTGAACTAGATGTTACTGTTGATGCCATTGAGGTGTTCCAAAAACTCGTCTAATTTCTCGCGTCAGTGTGGCCAAATGACGAACGTATCGTCAACGTATCGAAAGAAACACTTAGGGTTCAATGGCGTAGTATCTATGGCAATATCCTCAAAATTCTCCATGAAGAGGTTTGCAACAGCTGGGGCCAACGGGCTACCCACTGCTACGCCGTCTGTCTGATCGTAATACTGGCCGTTGTACACGAAGTAGGATGACGTAAGTGTGTGCCTAAATAGCTCGACCACGTCGCTTACGAAGTACTGAGAAATTAGATCCAGAGAATCTTTGATAGGCACATTCGAAAACAGCGCCACTACATCAAAACTGACCATAATATCGTCCTCACTAAGGCGTAGACGGTTGATTCTGCTGATAAATTCTGCTGAGTTTTTTATATGATGTTCGCAGTGTCCCACATGTGGAGCGAGGAGCTTGGCCAAGTACTTCGCCAGCTTGTATGTTGGAGAACCTATTTTGGACACAATAAGGCGAGATGGCGTCCCGTCCTTGTGTATCTTCGGTAAACCATAAGCAGTTGGTGGTCTAGGCGCCTGTTGGAGAAGATTCTTTACCACACTGTCTTCCACTGAAGATCGCTTAAGAAGTTCTGATGTGTTTCTTACTATTCTTGATGTCGGGTCGCGTGGGAGCTTCCGAT
Organism: Schistocerca cancellata; assembly: GCF_023864275.1. Classification (NCBI taxonomy): domain Eukaryota; kingdom Metazoa; phylum Arthropoda; class Insecta; order Orthoptera; family Acrididae; genus Schistocerca; species Schistocerca cancellata. Next base: position 766,245,213 of record NC_064629.1, read on the forward strand.
AAGTATCTTCGTTCAGTAGCGGACAGATCTTCGTATCATAGTCCTGGAACTCCATAATTACGGCAGCATTGCCCTTGTCAGCGGGAAGTACCACAATGCTTTCATCATTACATAGTGCTCGAAGGCCGTTGCGCTCAGCCCTGGTCATGTTGGATGCTGGTAACTTCGCCTCTGTCAGTATACGGCTGGTTTCTCGCCGTATTTCGTCCGCTGTTTCATGTGGGAGCTTGTGAACTGCCTGTTCAACACCGCTTATTATTTCACAGACAGGAATGTCCCGCGGTGAAGGTGAGAAATTAAATCCTTTAAGTGCCGACATTGCACCTGCGTCTATATCTCTCGCCGTCAAGTTGATGACGGTGCGTTCTGAAGATCTGTGGTCGGCACCATGTTGTTGCGAAAGGCGGCCGAACTTTCCTTTCTGCTTCTCTGTAGTTCGTTTCTGTGCTGACGTCTGTTGAGAAACCGTAGCAGCGTCGACCCATTCCCAGTCCAAAGCTGTGAGTGTTCTTGATAACTGCAGGTGCAAGGCCATAAGAGCACGTCCATTTGCATCCAGCTGTTGCCTTGTGTTGTGAATCCTTTCTCGTAATAATGCAAAGCTGGCACGACGAAATATCCTCCTGGTGGCAGCGGTGTTGATATGATGGGATACCATAGCAAATCGTGGAATGGTCTTCTCGTCGCGGCAGCGCAGAAGGAAGGCTAGCGAACTTAACAAATTTGCCTTCTTGACACGCAGCTTTCCGAGACGTTTTACGCTGCGCCACGTTTCCTCCCCGTAGAGGTACGTAATGTATGAATGCAGAGTCTCGCGGCGATAACATTGAATAAAATGTTCTCGGGTTTCGAGAGAGCACATCGAACGCCGACTCAAAACATGCCCATATATGGCAATGTCACGGGCACCAGTAACGTCACAGCCGGCAGCTAGCGTATATACGGGCGCACCAACAGCCCACTGGCAGTCATAACACTTGACAATGGCCAAGGAGTGTTCTAACCAATTGACACGGTTGCAAACCCGAGAACATTTTATTCAATGTTATCGCCGCGAGACTCTGCATTCATACATATGCAAGAGGAAATTAACCGCAACCAACCGATTCAATTTTCACCCAAAGAAGTTGCGTTCGTAGCGCAATCCTGTCAGTCATGAAATTACCACACACTGGTATACTAAATTCATACTAACTCTCTGTGAAATCTTCCTGAAACGAATAGCTGAGGGCTACTTTGATGATTACACCACATGCTTCATGTGGTCAACTTGGTTTACACAAAGAGTGTAACTCCACAATAATTTTGACAATTAAAATAAATTACATCGAAACGCAATTTACAAAAGGAAAACCTCGAACTGGTTACTATCGTCTTACTACTAACCCGATGGGTCAAACAATTGTATATATATATGGTCTCACAAAGTATGCCCCACGTGGGTTGAACATAAAGAAAAGTTGCTATATTGAAAAATATTGTCAAGACGAGACGTTATAATCTCACTCACATTCGCATTTAAGATTGATGATGTTTTTTAGAGTTACAGATCATCAACACGTTGTTCCACTTTACTCACAAAGTAGTGACAAAGCAACTACTGGAAGATATTCTCAACTTCACGCTCTAATTACACTGCGTTGCAATTTAAGATAATATAAGATATTTTAGATCTAAACCTGAAATAAAGGTGATTAAATTTTCAGTTAGGCTGAACTTAAGAAATTCATTGTCCTACAGACTTAGCAGAGACGCGCTTAGCCGGAGGTCTAACCACTTCAGGCGCTGGCCGCGAACAGACTGGCGTGGGCCCCTACCGAGGGTACCACACAAATACAAACGGAAGTGACCAGAGAGGCAGCTTCCTATACCAACAGCTTCGTTTGAGCAGTTACGAGAAAGCGCCAGACAACAGGCTGTACTGTGCATGCGCAGCTACTATAACGTAGGCAGCCCATATTTGGTGCTTGCTCTGCTCATACGCTTTCCGTCGTATTTCTGGTGGGGCATCACGTGACCATGTGTAGCCTTGTGGCATGTTGTTGAGAGGACATACTGAGTTGTACTTAGAGCAATTGTTTTATTATATCCCACACAGATAAAGGATGCAAACAAGGAAGCAGTTCTTGGCAAAATATCATTTCAAAATTAGACTCCACGGTTCGAAGTACCATAAAATGTTGCCCAGGGGGTGACTTTGACAGATTTTTTAATTCGTACTCTGCAATATTGTTATGTAGCATTTCCAACAGGTTTACTTCTACAAAGCACTGCAAAAAGCTAGTAGGATGGAATACAAATTTCTTGCAACAAAAAAAGAGACAGTGTCTAGTGTAGCTTACACCGGAATAAAGGACAATAAATTTCATGACTATTTCAAAATGTGAAAAAATTAACATGGTTGTCTGTGAGGCAAAGAAATTGTACAACTGACAGTTTGTATTCTACTCTACGAATAAATATGAAGCCATGTGGGGCGTTAAAACGATAAAACATGGTATGCTGCCGGTCTAAAATTTAGCATAGAATGGCATTCTATAAATTTAAGACGTGTACACAAATTAAGAAATAACTTCAGGCCTAGAGGAAGTACTAGACCAGTAGTTTGTGATCGAAGAATACTTTCACAGAAGGCAGATATGTAAAATTCTGCTACAGCTGTCATATTTGAAACAAAATATTTAGTTCAAAACTACTGACCACATTTGCCTACTTAGTCAGCTTCAAGTCAGTTTTTATGTATGTCCGTACGTATATAGCATTAAGAGCTCTTACAGTGTCATAAAAGGACATCAGTGACTTTTCCAGCAGCATCGGAATTTCATAAACCATACTAAAATGCTTCATTCCGTTCTAATTGCACATATCTATGTCCAGTTGCACTCTGAAGTACATGATATTCAGCTTTTCATGTGGTTTTCGTGATACCAATTTTCTTGGAGGTCTAGTACTGTATTCTCATGCTTGGTTCTTTATTATGATATAACGTCATTCGTCCCAGAAAATGAAAATTAGCACTTTAAATTGAATGGGGTTGAAAGTAGCCAATAGTGAGGAATGAAACACTTCGTTTCAAATAAACTAACTGCCTCAGCGGAAAAAAAATTAACTGAAGATAATTTCTCTATAAAACAGACAGAAATAGCATCATTAAGACATTAATGGTTGATTGCTAATAACGTGGAAATAATATAAGATCAGAAAATTGAAACTACTAACTTATTTTGGTCTTTCATGGTTATGAGAATGTATATTAATTCACTTGATGGCTCCCGGCCACAGAAAGCTGTTTTGTTTTCATTTGACGTGGGAGCTGTAAACGAAGACACGAAACATATAAACGGCCGGGTCACGTGGGGAAGGACCCCCCCCCCCTCACCCCACCCCCCACTATAACTCAGCTTGCTCTGCGCATGCGCGAATCTGGCAGCTTGGGCGCGCTAGAAAAATTTTTCCGGGTGGCTTCTGGTTACTTGCTGCTACTGCTCATACAGCAAACAGCCACGCTTCAAGTAGCCAGAAGCGGGAGGAAGGCACTGCTCATAAGCGAATTCAGCTCTGCGCATGCGCATGCGCACGCGCACGAGCCCGCTGGCAACTGCTCATACGAACCTAACATGACAAGGGACAGACAGGACCATACCAAGAATAGAAACCTCTTTGCTTTTAGAAAGCGTAGCTACCTGTTCCGACGTTGGTCCTTCTGTTCTTTAGCAGACCGGCTTGTCTGCTACCATAGAGCATGCAACTAGAAATACATTTGCTCATTCATCCTTTCACACAGAAGGGAACGTGGATGACAGTATCTTATCAGATACAGTATATAAAATAAAGCGTATGTAGGTTCCGTATGAGACTGTGTGACATGAATTACATATAAACTGTGTTTTAAAGTGTAGTAGTGTGACAGATTTTTCTTGATTATGTGTAGAAGTAACACGTTCCACTGCTCAGTCTCCTCCCAGATAGTCAGAAACACCACAGTAAATTTAGAAGTGGAATTTATGCCGTAAATGACAACAGATTTAAGAAATTAACATGAAAGGAACCCAACAGAGACCTTTCAAGCTCACGAAGCATATCTCTAACACTTGAATCCTGATCGAACCTAGCGGTAACAAATCTAGCAACTGGCCTCTGAATTGCTTCGATGTCTTCTTTCAATCCCACCAAGTGCGTCTCCCAATAAACCGATGTCGAACATTCGCCTTCCCTACTACAATCTTCACATGCTCGTTCCATTACATCTCGCTCCGCAACTTTATGCCCAGATATTTAAACGACGTGACTGTCTCAAGCAGGACTCTAATAACGCTGTATCAGAACATTCCGGGTTTGTTTTTCCTACTCATCCGCATTAACTTACATTTTTCTACATAAAGAGCCAGCTGCCATTCACCACACCAACTAGAAATTTTGTCTAGGTCAACTTGTATCTTGTACCTACCTACAAAAATGGTTCAAATGGTTCAAATAGCTCTATGGCTCTATGGCGCTATGGTTGGCCCGCTAGATGACGCTACCATAGGTCAAACACCAATCAAATGGTACAAAGGGCTCTGAGCACTATGGGACTTAACATCTGAGGTCATCAGTCCCCTAGACTTAGAACTACTTAAACCTAAGTAACCCAAGGACATCACACACATCCACGCCCGAGGTAGGATTCGAACCTGCGACCGTAGCAGCCGCGCGGTTCCGAACTGAAGCGCCTAGAACCGCTAGACCACAACGGCCGGCTATCTGTCTACAGCTAATTACCTTCGACACCTTCCTGTACGTCACAGCATCATCAGCAAACAAACGCAGACTGTTCCCCACCCTGTCTGCCTGACCATTTATGTATATAGAAAATAACAACGGTCCTATCACACTTCACTGGGCCACTCCTGATGTTATCTCAGTCTCCAATGAACACTCGTCGTCGAGGACTACATACTGGGTTCTGTTACATAAGAAGTCTTCGTGCCAGTCACATATCTGGGAGCCTATTCCGTATGCACGTACCTTCGTTAACAGTCTGCAGTGGAGTACCATGTCTAATGCTTTTCGGAAATCTAGAAATCTGGAATCTGCCTGTTGCCTTTTATCCATAGTTAGCAGTACATCATGTGAGAAGCAAGCTGGGTTTCGCACGAGCTATGCTTTCTAAAGCCGTGCTGATTTGTGGACACAAACATTTGGGTCTCTATGGGGAATTTATTATATTCGAACTCAGAATATGCTCTAGAATTCTGCAGCAAACCGATGTTAAGGACAGTGACATGTAATTCTGCGGGCGTGTTATTTTGCCTTCTGATCAACAGCAGTCACCCGTGCCTTTATCCAGTCGCTCGACTCCTTGCGTTGGTCGACAAATTCGAGATAAATGCAAACTAAGTAAGGGTCCAATGACATAGAGCACTCTTTGTAAAACCGAATTCAGATTACATCTTTAAAACGTGTAGCAGTTTTCTGCTGCTGTGTGTCTGGACTGAATTAATAGTGACACTCAATTACAAAATTCTCAACAATTTCCATTCATTCTTTTAGTGTTTACGTCTGTATAGACTCTACAAAAGTTTGAAGGCATTGTTCTTAACTGAAGAAAAGACTTATTTCACGTGGTCCATATTCTGTACAATGCTACAGCTCACCATCAGCTTGACAGCTTTAAAATCCTGTGACTGAAGCTTAGTGTCCGCCTCCATAGCTGAGTGATCAGCATAGATGGGTGTCATGCATTGGACCTGGGTTCGATTCCCAGTATTACCAGGGTTTTTCTTTGGTGGGAGGTGTGATGAAGGGTGAACTCTGTGTCGTGATGCTTACCGAGAAGTTGCGGCTCCACTGGCCACTCTACGTGCCTTGAGCGTTAAGGGGCTGGACTGGGAGCTCGATTACAACTTAATTACACATGAAGTTGGAGGGAGAAAACTGCTGTTGTCTTGGAATGCCTAGCCGAATCTACATATACAACGTGAAATGCGTCAGACACATTAACACAGAAACGAGAAGTTAGCCTGCTTGTCTTGGCTTTATTCCGTAATACATATATTACTATTTTTTGCGATTGCATTTCGAAGCCAGATAGTTTCGGCTCCTTTCTTTGATGACTTGATTACTCAGAGTTGAATTCTATTTCCCAAGAAACTACAATCCACGCACGTATTTGGTATAACTCACTGATTAACCAAAAAATTATGAACACCTTATTAATAACGCGTTTTTCTATCTTTGAAACGAAATACAGTATCGATTATGAGAGGTATGTATTTAAAGTCTTCATTAGGTTTCTGGAAGAACGAAGCGTCAGATGTCTATGCACAGGTCACTCAAGTCCAGTAAATTGCGGTTCGGTAGTTAGCGGGTGCAGAACTGGCGTCCGATAGCGTCCCAGATTTGTTCCATAGAGTTCAGATAAGGCGAATTTGGTTGGAAAGACGTCAGCGTGAGTTCCCTATGACGTTTCTCAAATTACTGTGGCACGAACAGTTACGCTCCTGGATGATGCCATCACTGTCGCGGAAGACATCAAACTTGAAGGGATGTTGGTGGTCCGCAGTACTGTTCACATAGTCCATAGCTGTAAGAGTGACTTTCATTAATACCAAAGGTCCTAAGGCAGCACAAAGGAATGCCTTCCTTAGTATAACAATAGCCCCACTGGAAGAGTCGGTTGTGGGGTGCACGTTTCGAGCAGCGGTTCGATTGGATGCAGGCGTATCCAGATAAGACCATCGACCTTGTGTAACGAGAAGCGTGATTCATCCGGCGAGTCGACATGTTTCGATTTATCCGCAGTCCAATTCACATAATCACGTGTCGACTGCAGCAGTAATTAGCGATGTCGTTGGGTCAACACAGGATTAGCTTGAGGTCACTGCTGCGGAACCCCATTTTCTAACACATGCACTGAGCAGTATACTCCAAAACCCTTGTACATGCACCAGCACCGAGCGATATGGTACAGTGGGTAGCAGACTGGATTCGCATTCGAGAAGGCGACGGTTCGATCTCGCTTCTGCCATCGTGATTTTGGTTTTCCGTGATTTACCCAAACCACTTCAGGCAAATGCCGGGGTGGTTCCTTTGAAATGGCACGGCCTGCTTCTTTTCCCATCCTTCCGTAATCCGATGGAACCGATGACCTCGCTGTTTGGTCCCCTCCAATAAAGCAACCAACCAACCTGCACTAGCACTATAAGCTGTCTGCCAAAGATCGCCGCCTGCCCTTCATGATCTGCGATGAGACTTGGGCGTCCAATAACTTGTCGCCTACTTGTGGTTTTACTGTCCGTTAACAACTTTCCATTGACACTCACTACAGTAGCGCGGAAACAGCCGCCCAATGCACCGTTTCCAAAATGGTCATTCCCAGATACCGGGCCATTACTATTTGCTATTTATTTATTTACTTACTGCTTATTTAACCTGACCATATCAGTGCCTTAAGTCTATCTCTTACATCTAACAAGGAACAACACATACCAAAGATATTACAAAACATACACAAGAATAATAATAATAAATAACGCTAACAATGATAAAAATTGACAGTAATAATGAAAATAATACTTGGCACTAATAATAATGATGATAATAACAGTAAAGAGCATAAGAATGGTACATCTAGTTTAGTATATTTGAATAAATATTTAGTAATATAGACAGAGAAGGGATAAAGAAATAGAAGTAAATATATATAATTAAAAAACAGTCCATGGAAGTCTACCTGCCATTCTGGAGTCTGAAATTGATCCTTAAGGACTGAAACCGGTCATTCCTATTAAAAGAAATTTGAGATCAAGACTTGTTTTTAATTATATATATTCTGTTATATAAGATCGCTGATAATGTTCTCAAAAATTTTAAAGAAGAGAAGAGTGAAATGACAATGATAGTGCTCGAACAATCTACCGGTATATCGATGGTTCATAGTGTCCAACGGGCACAATATTTCGGCGATCAGACATGTCGCCATCGTCAGGTGCGCTGACGAACTGAGCTCCTGTTCGAGCAACAAATACGCCGGGAGAAACTGAAGAATCACGACAATGACAGTGGCTGCCAGAAAAATGCAGAATTTAAATAAATATCTCTGTCAATATGTGGGAGTGAAAAGTTGGGCGGGGGGAGAAGAGATAGACGAGAGTGAGATGCAGACTAGTATATGGGAGAAAACTGGGAGTGGGGCAGCTTATAATATTTGGGAAGGAGCTTTCAGTTCCGGCACTCGCATAGCTAAGGGACACCTATCTAAAACCTTGGTCTCAGTCGAGGATTGGGTCTATTTTAATTTATTTATAAGAAGTTGTTATCAATTTTCCCAGATAAAAATCTCATCTTACTTTAACACAATAAGCTTTGACACATTCGATGACCAGGGGACTGATGAGATCAGGTCGGTGGGCGGTGGTTGGATAGCGGTGGTTCTTGCCGTCTCAAGGGTACATCGCAGTTCCTTATCATTGGCAGTCATAGCAAACGTCGGTCTGTCACGAATTCCATCCTGAAGTTTCAAGAGCCACGTGTAATGTTCGAATCCCTTGCGACATTATTTTTGATGAAAATGAACACGAATGCCTACATGTTGCCATGATCTTCATTTGCATATGTATTACACATTCCGTATTGAGTGGGGCAAAATGACTGTATATATCCTGTCAGCTAGCCCAGTAAACGAAGAGAGAAATGGTATAATAGTGCATCAACTCCTGTAGTTTCAAAGTTTTCAGCAGTGATAGGAGGGAGTGCCGCTAACAACGCACTAAAAATCCTGACCGATTTGTTGTGAGCTTTGAGGTAGAAGACGTTTGAAAGTTTCTTTTTTGTTTTTCTTGAATGGCAACTTACAGCGAAAATGTTACCCACTACAAAATTAAATTGCATCAATTTTCCTACAAAAAGGTCCTATTCATTTTTTTTATAGGACCAATTGTTTTCACGTTACAGGGGAAGAAGAATCGCCTGTTATTAAAGGCAGTGTTCAAAAATGGTTCAAATAGCTCTGAGCACTATGGGACTTGACATCTTTGGTCATCAGTCCCCTAGAACTTAGAACTACATAAAACTAACTAACCTAAGGACATCACACAACATTCAGTCATCACGAGGCAGAGAAAATCTAAAGGCAGTGTATTAGTGGTATAAAATTAATGTTTGTTGTTAAATGAAGTGTGTTCAGAACAAATATTAAATGTGTTTACCACATCAAAGTGCAATAGAATGGTATTAAGGAATACATTTTGATGGCCTAAAAGTAGGGGGGCGGGGGACGACGACATTAAAGTTAGATGCTGGTGGGAAGGTGGTCATGAACTTACCTCCTTCGTAGGTATGCAAACTGAAGAGCGAGCAAGCGTGTTCCCCACAGTCTCTACTGGAACACGACACTAGAAGGAACTACAGGATGTCCCACAAAGCATACTGACCCTTCAACAACTCGCCTTATGAATCACTCGCGAGGCAGAGTGCATAAATGCTTGGAGGAAGGGGGTTATTTTGCACAAAGTGCGTTAACGCTACATGCAATATAGTGACGGGTTACTAATAATATAAAAGCAAGTAACGCATGTGGGCAGATTCTACCTAAATCTATGAACACAGTTGTACTTTCCAAGAGGGGATTTTGATTCTTAGTCATTCTGTATGACAGTTGTAGGTTTTTTTATGAGAAAGACAACTTCCACACCACGAGCACTGCTCGCTTTTCAATTTATAGACAGACTATATCTCTCCAGCATTTCCTGAGGAGAGAAAATAACTTAATTGTGATCGTGTTTATACAATGTAGTTATTTTCAGTTTATAAAGTGAGTGATTTTAAGTGGATGTTTGTGTAAAAGACGTTCCGGCGAATAATGGCTGGGAAGTGTTTGTGAGTGATGTTGTGAATGACCTACGTAGTACTGGTTGGAAGGAGAATGGACTGGTAAATGTGACACCTTGCTGCAACTGTCGCTGACAGCATGTTGTAAAGGTGTGACACTGTGTTGTACTCTCTTGTTTGCACATTAATGAATGACGAGAAAGTTACTGCACTTCTCTTAACCTTTAATTGTGTTACAGGTATACTGCATAAACCGCTACTATTCAGGAACTGATGATACTTGGAGAGTGGGTACCACTGAATGGGGCGACTTACCAGATATCCACAATATGTTTCGCAAGATGGGTGTGAATATGTTAGATGGAATGTGATTGATCATGTTAAAGTCTAGATCAGTAATCTGCTTAATGCCCTGCTTAACTTGTATTAAAATATAAGGTGCATTCAAAGAGAAACAACATTCGGGAGGACACTGATTCAAACCCATGTCCGGTCATGCTTAAATTTCCCGTGATTTTCCGAAATCACTTAAGGCAAATGCCGGGATGGTTGCTTCGATATGGCACGGCCGCTTTCCTACTCCGTCCTTTACTAATCCGAGCTTTTGCCCCGTTTCTAATGATCTCGTTCTCGATTGAACGTTGAACACTGACCACCTCCTTCAAAAAGAAACGAGATGGAGGTTGTAAAATGAAAACAGCTCATAGGATCGTAATATCATTGTCTCTAGAAGAAGGTGCGGTTTCTATAAGAGCGCAGAGGTCCCAAAATAGCTCCTAGAGGGACACAGGCCACACCCACGTGACGGTAGAGTGAGCACCAGCACGCATCGCCCGTCCACTGAACTCACTCGTGCTGAAAACAGTGAAATAGAGGCTTCGAACAAAGAACAAAGGGATGTAGTGCTTTTCTGACAGCGGAAGGAGTGTAGGAAACGGGAATCCATCGAAGAATGGCGCAGGTGTACAGAAGGTACTGTACGGCTACTGCAAGTATAGTGCACGCAAAATGCCGTGGCCGGTAGATGCGCAGTCAGCTGGATAAACGTGGGGAGAGCGGAAGTGGTGGGGATTCGCTAAGAGTGCTGTAGGGGAAGTGCCGTTCTAAACTGATGCCTACACTCACATTTTTGGTAAATATTAAGCGGGGCCCATCTACGCCCACACTTGCATGGTGACCATTCACAACGATTTGTCGCCTCTTCTTTCGTTAGTATCTAAAAAGAATTCCGCCGAAAATGCAGCGATTTAGTTGCGCCTGGTTTGTTAACCATTTGCAACTTTCAGAGAAGAGTAACAAGTGGGGAATTTGGAGTAAAACCTACATATTTCTCTTGTCGCCATGTTCAAATCGGCTCCTTTTGCCAAAACTCAATGGAGTTTACACAGTCTCACCTCACAAACACGTTGTGCAGACGCAACTGCGAGAGAATTCTGTAACAGTGGTTTATTAAAGGACGAACTGAGGAAAAGTGAGGTCAGCATCTGAAGAAAAAGGGCATCCTCGGTAGAAAATAAACGTATAATGACTTCACTTATGTTCCAAAGCCCATAGCATTTCTCGTTTGACCAGCTATCGATCGCCCTTAAAAGTTACATTCTTTCATCGGAAAAGTCGGTTGATAGTGGAATAACACGGTAGAAAATGAAGTTTTGCATAATAGCCATACAGCAAAATACTCTCCCATTTGTGTGCTATTATTTGCCAAAATCTCGTTTCAGTATAGCAAACCATTTATGGAATATGAGGAATGTTTTGGATATTTCACTCTGGCTTTATCGCTGGCGCGGTGCGAGCGCAAATGAGTGCGCAACCTCAGGTGTAGTTTCTCGAGATTGGTGACAGATAGAGACCTCCAGCCAAGTCTAAAGAAAAATTCAATGTGTCAGCGAAATTTAATACGCAGCAACACATTACATAATATGCACCAGACGGAAAATCATAGCGCCCCCTATTTTTCACTGCAAACATTTCGAATTTTGCGAGGTTTTTTATTTCCACGTAAATATCCCAATAACTATGACCATTAACGAAATGACGGGCACGTGATAATGAACCTGACATATAAAGCTACAAGTAAAGCAAAAATGAAATTTGTTTACCGAATAGTTCCTGTAAAATCGTCTGAGAAAGATTGTAGGGCGTGCGCGTCGATTCCGTCGTCGCCGACCGGCCGGTAGATGGGAAACGCTTGTCGGCCTCCCCCTCTGAACAAACAAATGAACTCGCCCAGCTCTTCGGACGAAAACTGGTCACTGCGCATCGGCCACCATATCCTTCGCGAGCTACATTATGTGATCAAAAGTATCCGGACAGCCCCAAAAACGTACGTTTTTCACATTAGGGGCATTGTGCTGCCACCTACCGCCAGGTACGCCATATCAGCGACCTCAGTAGTCATTACATATCGTGAGAGAGCCGAAAGGGGCGCTCCGCGCAACTCACGGACTTCGAACGTGGTCAGGTGATTGGGTGTCACTTCTGTCATACGTCTGTACGCGAGATTTCCACACTGCTAAACATCCCTAGGTCCACTGTTTCCGATGGGATAGTGAAGTGGAAACGTGAAGAGACACGTACAGCACAAAAGTGTACAGGCCGACCTCGTCTGTTCACTGACAGAGACGGCCGACAGTAGCAGATGGTCGTAATATGTAATAGGGAGACATCTATCCAGACCATCACACAGGAATTCCAAACTGCATCACGATCCACTGCAAGAACTGTGACAGTTAGGGGGGAGGTGAGAAAACTTGGACTTCATGGTTGAGTGGCTGCTCACAAGCCACACATCACGCCGGTAAATGCCAAACAGCGCCTCGCTTGGTTAAGGAGCGTAAACATTGGACGATTGAACAGAGGAAAAACGTTGTGTGGAGTGACGAATCACGATACACAATGTGGCGATCCGATGGCAGGGTGTGGGTATGGCGAATGTCCAGTGAACGTCATCTGCCAGCGTGTGTGGTGCCAACAGTAAAATTCGGAGTCGGTGGTGTTATGGTGTGGTCATGTTTTTCATGTGGGGGGCTTTCACCCCTTGTTGTTTTCTATGGCACTATCACAGCACAGTCCTACGTTTTAAGCACCTTCTTGCTTCCCACTGTTGAAGAGAAATTTGGGAATGGCGAATGCATGTTTCAATACGGTCGAGCAACAGTTCATAATGCACGGACTGTGGCGGAGTGGTTACACGACAGTAACATCCCTGTAATGGAATGGCCTGTACAGAGTTCTGACCTGAATACTATAGAACACCTATGGGATGTTTTGGAACTCCGACTTCGTGCCAGACCTCACCGACCGACATCGATACCTCTCCTCAGTGCAGCACACCGTGAACAATGGGCTGCCATTCTCCAAGAAACCTTCCAGCAGCTGACTGAACATATGCCTGCGAGAGTGGAATCTGTCATCAAGGCTAAGGGGTGGGCCAACATCATACTGAATTCCAGCATTACCAATGGAGGCCGCCACGAACTTGTAAGTCATTTTCAGCCAGGTGTCCGGATACTTTTCCTCACATAGTATATACCAAAGCGTGGCGCGAGCAATCCAGGGAACAGCGGATGTCTTTGGTCGATGATGCATGGTCTGCAACGCCACGAAGGTGTCCAGCAGGTGGATACCTTCAGTACATTAGACCGGCGAGATATAGAGGAAGGCATTACTACATAGCTCGGGTTGAATGTCGGAATTACTCATACCATCATGAAGGAAAGACTGAAATTTCGCGAAACGTGCGCCCACTGGACGCCTCAAAGTCTTCAACCATTACAGGAAGCCTGCCGATTGAGGCTGTCTCTTGAAGATCTGAAGTGCTATGCCGAGGGAGGAAATGGGTTATATCATGAGTGGGTCACTGGAGACAAATCGCGGTGTCTTCACATTCAACCCGAGTCAAAACGACAAAGCCTCCAGTGAAAGCGTGCAAGGTCGCTGCCATCAAAGACGCACTACACCCCTTTGCTCTTCTTTTGAAGCCTTCATGTCACTGATTTCAACACGACGCGTGCACATTCTCACTCTGTAGTCACGTGAGTGTGCGCCCGTGTCCCTCTAAGGGCGACTTATGGCCCTCAGCGCTCTTTTAGGGATCGTATCTTGTTCCGATAGCAACGACATTACGACCTTCTCAGCGATTTTCATTACACAGCGGCCAGCTTTTTTAAAATTTCTTTTAATGCATCTTACATATGAGGTTCCATAACAACTTGGTCTCTTACTACTGTAGCAGATGCAGTCAATTTAAGCCTCTGGGCCTCTTCAGATATTGAGGTAGCTGAGTTTTGGGAGATTCAGTTGATATCCCTCGTGCTGTGAAAAGTATTTCATCGATTGTTTTTGATAAACATTGCTGGAGAAAGTCAGCGATCACAATGTAATATTTTAAATTAATTATAAAACTGTTTAGATAGCAAAGGCACAATAGTTAATAGGTCACCGGCTTCGATCATCACAGCTGTATTTAATAGGGGATATAAATTAAAAGGATAGACAGAAAGACCTTAAAATTAGGTATACAAGTACTGGTGGCTAATGTATTTGCATGGATCATGAACCGTAGAATGATATCAGTAAGCTGACGGAGAGAGTACTATATACCAAAAGATGCACTTATTAGTAAACGGAACGTCGAAAGTACGTAGAATAATTTTACAATAAAGATGGAATAGCTTGTTAATACAGCTATTGTCAAATAAATATAATAATAACTCTAAAAACGAACAAGTAAACATCACATTCGTTGTGAATAGGTTGGAAAAATGATTACGATATTGTCGGTTTCCATTGAGATGGTGGACGCTGTTACGAAGATGGAGCAACAGGAGACTTTCAAAGAGATGACTGCGAGTATCGACAGGTGATGTCCAACAGACGACCTTGCATAGGTGTACGAAGTAGGTGGTTACTATGGAGACGGAAAATGCTGATATTGGAAGGTTTCCTCTGAAGCAGCCACAAACATCGACTGATAAAGCTTCGGAAAGAACGCCCTATAGATGCAGTCCCAGGATTCAAATAATAAATATCTGTTAATGTACGTATCGGTTTATAGTAAAGAGATGTAGATGATAATATGCTAGCAAATAATGACAGAAGTATGAGAGGCCAGCAATATTAAAGAAGAATACGTGACCAGATTTCTAAAATATATAATGCGATAACTAGTTGAAAACACAAATATTATCGAAAAGTAGTAAATTAAGTTAATTAAATGAAGAAAAAGTGTAAATTAAAAATGCAGTGTTGGCGGACTAAGCGTCGTATCATTGTGTGTGAAGTCTCAGAATGATCTAATGAATGTTTCGCTAAATACATTACTTTGAGAAAAAAAAATCAGTGGCGCTAAATAAAGAAGCTAAAGTGCAAAAATATGTCACAATCAAACGTTACAAGTCTATACTTGATCGGCGCGATATTTTGGCTAAAACTGGCGTTTTTACTAAAAATTAAAGGCGTTAAATATTGGACTGAGAAATATGAAAATTCTAATGTATCATGAGTTTCATCTGAAAACATTAACTGTCTGACTCCATTAAGCTACCTCTATTAGTTTTCAAGTTATTTACTAAGAACCTAATATGGAACAAAAACGTCCTTATTCATAATAGATTAAGTATCACTTGTATTTGTAATAGAAAGAAACTAGTTACAACACTCGATTACAATAGTGCTATAATTCAGCTGTACCTAGTTTAAAGGATGTATTATAAATAACTATGAATACAAGGACTCTTGAAGAGGCAGTTCAGAGGTCATGTTCTACTGTTGTTTCCGTTCTATAAATTCTAGCTGACAAAGTTTACATGTGGTCGAGATAAAACTTTCCGAGTAACTAAAGACAACTTAATTCCACTCATACAAAAGTTAAGAAGATTGTAATTTATCAAACGACAGAGATACGAGTAATACGTGTCCGAGAAAGGGGCCATTTAGATGCTGCTGCCTGTGCCTAGAGCTGTCGATACCAGATGTTCCGTTCGGCAGTGTGCTGCGCCCAAATATAAATATGGCCAGAGAGGCAGCGAGAGGAGACACTTTGCACCGAGATATCAGTCTGTCCGTATCATTCAAACGCCTGTGAGCGCTGTGACTCTGACTCGGATGACGTCACAGCCAGACAGCTATCAAAAGCGATTTCGCTAAAAGTAGGAAATGAGCTCGCGCGGACTGTACACCGTCTTCGATCGCCTAGTTTTCACGGAAGTAATTGTTCGTGTGACCCCCATAATGTTGACAAAACCGGGTGGAAAGTGGCGAGATCGTTTTCAATTTTAAATGCAATCAGTTAACTTTTGTGAATAGAAGTCAGGGCGATAGATCACTTTATCTGGAGCTCCTCTCAGAGGTCGCCTCTGAGCAGCTAACAGTGCTGTTTCCGATAGGGAGATTATTATCAGGAATATTATGTTGTTTTGAGCTTGTGAACTTTTACGTAATATACCAATATGTTAAAACTCAAAACTTTTATTCACAGTCATGGTTCCTGATCTCGCTGAGTGAATAGCAAGTAGGAACATTTTCGTGCAGTGAATACAATGAGTAATGCGGGCTTGCGGTCTGGGAATTATGGTCAGTATGTTCTCCATCGCTTTCCGGTTGACCGCAAAAAATTTTTTTCAGGCTTTTGTAAACGGCGAAGATTATTTTATTAATTTACCCGCCGCTGCATAAGATAACTGATCTGAAGTGCCAACTATTTAGACAATACAATAACAGTAATACATAATTATGTAAGAAAATTATATGAAATTAAAGAAAAAATATCATGAACCATTATATTTAAATAAAAAATAAAGAAGCTCTATAATATGGATGAGAATGAAATGAGTGTGAATCGTTCCCTTAGAAAAATTATACATGACTGTGTTTAAACTGACACACAATATTTTTAGTGCAACGCAATCTGACTTTCAAAAATTCCTACAAAAGAATGGCCCTGACTAACATTAACCTATACCTTTCACAAATCACTTACCTCACAAAATCGTCGTTACTCGAACTACTGCAATACAGCGAGCACCACTACTGCCAGCTAAATAAAAGATTCAAACTACTGAAGGCACTAACTACTGATAGGCATAGTTAGCAAATGAAAGATTTTGATAGAGAACAAACAATGTATTTACCTTAATAGTGCTCAAAAGTCATAATGTATACAGCAGTTCATGACATTCAGTCTTACAAATTTCAAAACTCCGCCATTTCTCTCCCCACATCCACCACTGCTGACGGCTCACCTCCAACTGCGCAACGCTACGCGCTGTTCACATCCAGCTGCCCAACACTACAATGGCAGACAACAATGCAAACTAGCCACAGATTGCACATAGCACAGCCAGTGATTTTCATACAGAGCGCTACGTAACGTTGCCAATAAGAAAACATAAACAGCCTACTTACATAGCCCCCATGTTCCCCACAAAAAATTTTACAAATTGTTTTGGGCAGTGGCCAGTAATGATTTGATCATTCATCACAGTAAAATTGCAGTGTTTTTCTGAACGTCTGAACAATAAAAGAAAATGCACATGGAAGTAGTGGATATCCATGCTGTCTTAAAGAAGTAGTGTTGTCCTTCCAACAGAAAGACAGTGCCGACTCTTGACATGCTGACAGATAATGGGCCACAACAGAGCAAACCCACGGCAGTCATTCGACGTTTCGAAGAAGATTGGTAGGTAGGTCATCACAGAGCAGACCACTGTAGTCCTGGTAGAGAGTATGGTATTGGTGGGCCACTTGAGGTGCAGACCCACTGCAGTCCTTGTAGAAATAATGGTATTGGTGAGTCATCAAAGATGCAGACCCAATGTAGTCCTTGTAGAGACAGCCAGCAACCATCTGTTGTACTGTGCAGGTGCACAATCACCATTGAAGAGTCTTGCAGATAATATAGCAAGTCCATAACCACCACTTGTGTACTCACTAAGTTTTTGGGAGTGTCCTTAGAACCAGCAATGCTGTTATCCAGTCCCTTGCTGAATTATTAACACACGTGCAAACACTAACAGTCCCTACTTCTCACATATTGTCCAAATACTATGACCAACAGAAATGTGTGTAGTGAAATGTAACTTACAAGTTAATAATATGATGAACTGGTATCAATTACAATTTTATAACATAAGAATACAATTACAAAGGTACAAAATACATCATTAAAGAACATAACAATACAGATAACATTTGTAGTACAGGCTTTACAACAGAATAGAAATAAACATATACATCAATGTTACAGGAATTATGACATAAGTAAAAACATAAAAGATCATAATAACTTTTGAAACATCAACTTTACACATGAGCATTAAAACAAAACAAAACAGAATAAATAATGTCTAAACATCTTTACAAAGTAAATAACATATTATTAATTCAAATTATATTTGATGATAACAGTATTCCTCATTATAGTTCATGTAGCTGAGTATTAGAAAAATTCTACAACATAAGTCTTATCAGATAAACATATAAATACAGGAAAAACATAAATACACAAGGGTACACAAACATATAGCAGAATAATACAAGGAAAGGACAGGGTTTGTTTTACTGCAGTATTTTGCAAAAAAAACTTTCTTTACTTCTCAGAGATCTCCCTTCGTTCTTCATTATTTCCAAAAGTCCTATCTTTACCTGCTTTCTGTACTTTTCTCGTATAGCCTCTCAGTGCATTTCTTCAAATTCATCGCAACTCATTCTCTTATAGGCTACCCCCTCTTAAGCTAACTTAAATCTATTAAGCTCAGATCCTAAACTAAGGGACGAGGCAATGGAGCAGCACAAAACAATTAACACAAACAGCTATGACAAAAATAATGGAAAATTGCAAATCAAGGTACAGTAAATCTAAATCACCAAGCAATGCTACATTACAACTAATATGAGCCAATGTGCAGCAAGAAGAAAAATAAATCAGTAGTAAAACTAGCTTAACAGAGTAATACAAAGTGAAATTTAGTAGCACTATGCCTGGCAAACAGCAGCAGCAAATGCAATAACTTACATCTGAACATGACAAAGCTCAAGCAGAAAAAATACTACATTAAAGACAACAATGCAGACAAGGGAAATGTATATTCACATCTTAATGTCTATGTAATTAAAGTGGTGCACCACAAGATGTTATTGTACCAAAAAAATTACCAAGTAGTTGAAAAGAAAATTCCGTATGCAATTCCTGTGAAGGGAAACGTCTTTTTATGCTCCTTTGTTTTTTTTTGAATAGATCATAAAATTATTTACTGGATCTGGAGGCATAAAATGTTTATATTAGTACATCTATTAAATTTTATTTTAACCAATGCTGCTGCAGCTAGAAACTTGATATTAAACAAAATGAGTAAATAAATACATAAAGCAAGCCATATGGCATTTCTCTCAACTAGCAAGACAATAGCCGTGAAATGTTTCTCATTGTTTCATTAGGCATTTTAGTAAATACCATAAATTAAAAGCTGCACAATATAATCATATGTTTTCAAGTTTGAGCGTGTCGTATTTGCAATGCTTTCTACAAAGGAATGTCAATAGCGAGGATAACGGCCTCCCTTTTTTTTTCCTCTACCTGTGCCTCTGAAAAGGCACACACTAATGGCTTTTTCTCCAGGCATCTGACACAGCTGAGTGCCCACAACTCATTACGTGCAGGTGGTCACTTAACTTTCTTACGGAAACATTTACGACAGCAGTTTCCGCTACAGTGGCAGTCTCATATAAAATTAATTCACAGGTCAAGAATTTGCCTTACAAATCTGTAGAAACAAAATCCTATTGATATAACAGTGTCCAAAAAATGTTCGTCCGCATTCTGATACATTCACGCATTTACATACATTTCATAACTCTTAAAGTACGATTCTTGGTTTCCAACAACATTTTTCACAAATCAGTGTCCCTAACCACTACTCATTATTCCTTACCTTATTCGTCGACACTTCTTCAATATTTCATCATAACAGATATGTAGCATAATCAAATAACTCATATAGCATCAGCCTATTAATCATAAACATACTCAGCAGCATAATACACATCGTCGTCGTAATAATATCATAACACCTCAGTCAAATCTCAAAAATGTTGTATAATAATTTCAAATCATAAAGAAAATTCTCTGCTCATTTCAGTAGTGTCATCTACCTCAGACGAACTTTAAAAATCATGATCTCATACCAAATACATCATTCTAATCTCTCATAGTATCACAATGGTTCCGAAAAAATATGAACAGTTCACAAAGTACAGACAAAATACAATTTCGTAGGTGTGAAGGTATCCAACTGTGTAATTGCGTAAACATGTGTCACTGATGTAGTAAAAACAAAATGTTGGTTTCTCTGTTAAATAATCAGGTAGCTGTGTAATTCTGTGTTGGAGAAATATGGTACCGATGTGTAAAGTTGTATAAGCAAATACCATATTAGCTAGGGCTCCTTGTGCTTGCCACACACATGGTACACAAAGTAAGCGTGTACCCCCTGAGGATTAATGTAATTATACCCTCAGGAGTTACAGATTACAGCAATGGAATGAAATGTATCACGGAAAACCTTTGTATCATTGTAATTCAAAAACCATTAAAAATAAGTGTTTTAAGTACAAAATTAATCACTCAAATACGTGTCCTGTAGCACTAAATGTGCGTTTTGCTGTAAGATAATCTCTGTGGAAGTGTTGTAGTTATTGTCCTCCGAAAACTAAGTGCTGCACAAGTCAATGTACTTACCTCATGACAAACAAAAGGGAAATGCTTTGCGTAAAGATATTTTAGTTATTACGCTTATTGCCGTGATGAAGAAAGTACTGTGCTGTAACGTATTGTTGTGCTACGGAAAAGGCTGTCTCATTGTAGCTATACCACAAAAGTTACTACTAAAACATGTTTTACTTTCCAGAATAATACAGAAAAACTGTGCAGATATAAAACAGAAACACCGCAAAAGCAATATTGTAAATTGTCACTCATTAGTAGCGTCGAGATAAAATCGTGTAGCTGTCACATAAATTAACCACTGTGTCATCTGGCATCTCACAGAAAGTACTTTAAATCCAGAATGTATTTTCAAGTAAACCAAAACGTTGCATTAAAATCTCATTAGCAGTACCTGTATATGTTCTAAGTATGTGAGCCTTATAGTCGTTACGTAATCGTGCAACTAACAAGCAAGAATGTACACACACAATAACACTGTGTCGTCTGTTCACAATAACAATGCATTCGTAATTTCTGTTTAAATAAGTTCTCTTGGTTCTTGACTGGATATTTAACTTCAAACATTGTTGCGTGTTAACAGATTCTAAGTCTGACAAAGCATACTAGTAATGTAAAGTGAAAAGTTATATGGCAAAGACAAAGTTAAAAAGCAGATTATCTTTCAATAAACGGTTTTACATGTGCAATGTGGTGTAAACCTTTACTCTTCCTAGTATGCAGAGTTTCAACTACAACGCAATTATCATGTGGTATACGTCGGATTCTGTAAGGTCCACTGTAAACTAGAAAGAATTTGTGACTCAAGTGTTTCTTCTTATGTGACAATGAATGAGCTTCAATGAGAACATTCTGAAGAATATATAATTTCTTGGCATTTGCTTTACCGTGTAGTTTTCTCCTTTTGTTTGCTGCAGATTTTATATTTTTAAGAGCCAAATCAATTATGTCTTTGTGTCGAAGTTTACGTGTATTCGGGAAAGGTACAAGCTCTCTGATTCTGTTCGGTGGTTCTTCATTCTTTAGTACAAGAGTAGGTGGTAAAGCAGTGGAATCATGAGGCATTTCATTCAGCACATTTTGAAATAAGTGTAAATATCTGTCCCAATGCTGATGCTTTCTGTGACAATAAAGTCTGCAAAGCTTATTGATTTCTTTCATAATCCGTTCAGACGGGTTACAATGTGGTGAGTACAATGAAATAAAAACAGGTTTGATTTTATGATTCCGAAGCATGCGTGACCAAACAGCAGATCTGAATTGCGGTCCGTTATCTGAAATGACTTTAGCAACGTGGCCAACTTTACGCAAGAAATTTTTAACAATGGCGTTGGATACAGACCGTCCAGTGGCTTTACGTAACGGAGTGAAAGAAACAAATTTTGAAGTAAGTTCAACAGCGACTAGAACGTACGAAAATCCATTCGATGTTCTGACAAGGGGTCCCAAGAGATCAACAGCAGCAAATTCTTTTAATTTAGAAGGAATAATAGGAAACAACGGAGCACGATGTGAGATAGTAGATGGTTTCGCCTTTTGACAAAGTTTACAAATAGACAAGACTCTTCGAATTCTCTTTTCCATATTGTTAAAATAACAAGTCGTTCGAAGAATATGATAACATTTTCGTGGACCAAAATGTGCGTAGCTGAAATGAATGTACCAAATGAGCTTATTAACAAAATCGTCTGGAATGCAAAGTACCCATAGCTTGTCATCAACAGTGTAGCGTTTGAAGAGTATGTTGTTTCTAATCAGATAATAATGCCGAATCTGAGTGTGTGTCTTTTCATGCCATTTACTTGTGATGTCTTTCCAAATCGGATCTTTATCTTGTTCGTGGGCAATGTCCTTTAAAGATGTGGTGATGAAGTTTTCAAAGGCGACTTTCTGAATGTAAAGAATACTGAAATTTTTCTCGAGGTTGCCTTCTGTGTTACTTTTCTCAAGCCCAGCCGGTGCGCGTGACAGTGCGTCCGCAACAATGTTGTCCTTGCCGGGAATGTAGACTACTGTGAAGTGGAATTCTTGCAGAAACAATGCCCATCGTTTTAACCTGTCATGATTTAATTTTGAAGACATAAGAAATTGTAATGCACGATGATCACTGTATACTTTTACGTGCTTGCCAGCAAGAAAGAAACGGAATTTGTTAAATGCCCAAACGATAGCTAAAGCTTCTAATTCAGTAACGGAATAATTTTTTTCAGATTTTGTTAGCACTCGGCTAGCAAAAGCAATGGTTTTCTGAACAGTAGTGTCATTTTCGGTGGCTTCTTGAAATAAATGGGCACCAAGACCGACTTTAGAAGAATCCGTGCTAACGCAGAAATGTTGTGACAGATCTGGATGAGCTAGTATTGGTGCGTTAAGTAGCGATTCTTTCAAAGAATTGATTTCCAACTGTGCTTGTTCGTCCCAGTTCCAAATAGTATTTTTTCCAGTGAGAGAACAAAGTTTTGGTGTAACTAGAATTTGCATATTCAGAAAACGACGGTAAAAATTTACAAGACCTAGAAAACCGTGGACTTGTCTTTTTGTGGATGGAACTGGAATGGCTCTGATTGCTTCTAACTTTTCAGGATCCGGCTGAATGCCTTCAGAAGAAATAATATGTCCCAAAAACCTCACCTTCGACCTACCGAATTCAGACCTTTCCAAGTTAACTGTAATTCCAGATTCTGCAAAAATACGTAACAAACTGTTGAGGATGCGATTCTGTTGTTCCCATGAAGCTTCTGCTATTAGAATATCGTCCACATATAAGGTGATGTGACGTTTTAAGAACTCAGGTAATATGGAATTTAGCCCGCGAATGAATGCTGCCGAAGAAATGTTCAGACCAAAAGGAAGTTTCCGAAACTGATAACAAACGCCGAAACAAAGGAAAGCTGTGTATTTTCTACATTCTGGATGAAGTTCGATCTGATAAAAGCTGGATCTGAAATCAATAGAAGACAACACTTTTACAACATTAAAACTTTGAAGAAGTTCTTCTAGCGTTTGCGGCCTGTCTGTTTCAGGAATGATGATAGTATTGATTTGTCTCGAATCTAAGACAAGCCTGATCGATCCATTTTTCTTCTCAACAACATGTAATGGATTGTTGTATGAGCTTACTGCAGTCTCAATAATGCCCTCGTCAAGCATAGATTGTATTTCTGTTCTAACACGGTCCCTATAATGCGCCGGAATTACGTATGGTCTAACACAAAATTTAGTATGTTCACGAACACGAAATTGGTATTGAAATCCCTTGATTGTTCCTGTTTTGTGAGTAAAAACTGTTGATTTTGCTTGTAAAATCTAAAAAAGGTCCTCCCTATCAGTGTCATTACAATTCTCAATTGTTTGAATTTTATTCTGAATTAACTCATTAGTATCAAATGCGCCGTCGATATCATCCCTGTCAGTACTTGCAGAGTGATTGTTAGTGTCAAGTTCCGTAAAAAATTCCGAAGTGTTGTCTAACAGGAGGTAAAGCCGATTAATTTCTTCGTCATGGTTTGAGACCCAATCTTCAAATTTCAAAGCTACTGACTTACCTTCTTTCTCTAAACTTATTTCAGCATCGTGAAAGCTTAAGATTGCTTTGTATTCATTCAAAAAGTCTACTCCCAGTATAATTTCCGTCGACAATATTGGAACAATACGAAAGTTCATAGAGAACCTGTGGCTTTGGCAAAAGAATTCTAAGTTGGTTTGTTGGCGTACATCTACACTTTTTCCAAAGATTGCACCTTTTAATTTACTCTTACGTAACGGAAGTGTGGGGCAATCGTTCGATTTGTTGCATTTGCTAAAGGCTGTTTCACTAATTACTGAAATGGGACTGCCAGAGTCAAGTACTGCCGTAAATTTTACGTCATTTACTGTAATGTGAATCACAGGATATGCAATGTTGTTATCTTTTACGTTGTGTTCCTGTAGTAAGATGTCCCTAATGTCTTCCATTTCTACGTAATTACTAGCTATGGCAGCTGCGTCGTTAGTGTCATATGTACGTTTTATTGCTGCCAGCGGTATGAGTCATTGTCTGTCTCTTTGTTGGCGCGCGCCGTTATTGCGATTAGGAGACCTAACTTCTACAAATTCACCTTGCCGAGAAGGCCCTGCCCTGTTTGAAGCTCGCCAGTTCTGATGGAATTCAGGTCTGTCGTTTTGTCGGTAGTTTACATAGTTTCTTGTTTGTCGGTCATGTGGTGGAGAATTTCTCCCGGAATCGTAACTGCGTGGTGGACAGTTGCGTCTGAAGTTATTCTGTCTCCCTTGATAATAACTGTTTTTGTTCCCATATTGTCTGTTTCTATGGTAATCTCTGTCATATTCATTACTACAGAAATGCGATCTTTCTCTGTAACTATTATTACTCTGCCAGTGGTTGTCATATGGGTGGTGTCTGTTTTGGTCACGATTTGCGTTGTAAGAATAGACTTGTCGTGTCCAGTTATTGTTTCTGTCATCACAGAATTGTGACTGATGTGACCTGTAGTGATTGTGTTCCTGTTTTCGCATCCCGCGACTGTCTGTGTCAATTTCTAATTCTTGTAACAGTCCCTGAAAAGCTTCAATGTCGTCTTTGCAACGTCCTGCCAAAATAATATGCCGTAAATGTTCAGGTAGTTTGATTAAGCAAATGCGGATGAGTTCTGAGGGGCTGTATGGGTTTGACAGGTACTGATTCTTGTGCAACATGTCTTCAAAATATTTCACAAGACTGGAAAATTCAGATTGTTCAAAGTGTTTCATCATCATGATGCTATGTTTTACTCGGGCTTGTGTAGCTTGAAACCAAAATGCTGAGAGGAACGCATGGTAAAATTCTCCTTCACTGTGACAATCGTGAATGACCGATTGCATTCTTACAGCTGGTTCATTCTCTAAGTAGCCACACATAAATTCTAACCTGTGCTCCAATGACCAGTTGGGAGGAAAAAAGTGAGAGAATTGATGAAGCCACGCTTGTGGATGAATGTCGTTGCCAGAATTCTTAAATGTTTTGAAATTACGTGTAGTAATGAACAGCTTATAGTCAAAATCATCATGTCGGCGAGTCGCATGTCGGTCATTGTTACGTCGTTTCGGCGGTTCCATCTCAAAATTCGGTGTTCCTTGCCAATTTCTTTCATAATTTCCGAAGTGTCCTGTGTTATTATTTTGTGGTTGTTCCGTATTTCTAAGTCCCTCTTCCCGTGTTGGAGGGCGAGTGTCCTCTGAAATATGTAATTATTGTATTACCTGTGCCAACTGATCTTGTACTTCCCGGATTTCTGTTTTGTGTTGCGTATTAATTTGATTCTGATTTTGTTTGAATTTCTTAATTTGTTCATACTCTTCTGTGTCAGTGATGGCTACAGGTCTTGTGTCATTCAGATCATCATCTACCTTTGTAGATAAGTTAGTGAACTGATCTGAAAGTTCAGCTACTTTATCCGTTAGTGAAATTATTTCCTCTGAGTGTTTTTCTGAACCAAGTTTCAGAGTGTCCATTTGTGTTGAAATAGAATCTACTGTGTCCTTTAAGTTTTCGTGAGTTTTTGCAAGTTGTGTAACCGAATCGGTAGATGCAACTGAGTCAATTTTAGTCCACAAGGTCTCATGATTTTCATGAACAATGGTTTGCAGTTCTTTTATGGCTGCTTCGTAATTCTGTAATGCATTTTCATGACGCGAAAAAATAGGTTGGAAATGCTCACAAATTTGTGTTTTCACGTCATTACAGACTTTTTGACATTTCGATTCGATTTCATGTAACTTAGTAGTTAAATCTTCACGTGTTTGTTCAAGTGTGGTGTCTAACTTTTGAAGATTTTGTTCCATTGTGTCTAACTTTTGAAGCTTTTGCTGTGTTTGTCTCTGGTGTAGTTCCATTGTGTCTAACTTTTGAAGATTTTGTTCCATTGTGTCTAACTTTTGAAAATTTTGCTGTGTTTGTCTCTGGTGTTTTTCCATTGTGTCTAACTTTTGAAGATTTTGTTCCATTGTGTCTAACTTTTGAAGCTTTTGCTGTGTTTGTCTCTGATTTTGTTCCATTTGTTGCATTAGCTGTAATAACAATGCATTAGTGTCTGGAATCTGTTCCTCTACGCTTTTCGGCAGTGCATTTGCACCGGCAACACTCACATTTTGACAAGCAGAAAATGTGTCTTGACTTATTTGAGAAAACGGTGAGGACGCAAAACCTGAATCTACAGTATTTGCAAAATTGTGCCCCGTCATTTTGGATTCCTGAGGCGAGCTGTTGCCGAGCGATCGATCGATAATGCTTCCCTGTTCACTAATTGTTTCACTGCCTACGCCATTGTTTGCCGCCCACTCCATTTCCCTATGCACAATTACCAAATTACTATGTTGAACATTAGTTAATTCATTACATGGTGGCGCTAACTCACTGCTTTCGTCTTCACTGTCATTTCTCAGTTTACTTTATAGCCTAGTATTACGTTTTTCACACGCCATTATTGTCACAATATTTCACACGACAACACAGAAAAACACCATTTGAAGAGCAAAAATAGGGGAACACATTAACATAGCACTGAAAATAATATCTAGTTAATTGCAAGCGCAACTGCAAAATACTTGGTGCAAATCAACATGCATGCCACAACCGTTTTACTGTACAACAATGAAAGACTGCAACTACAAAGGAGATTCTCTCTACAGTTACACACTAGCAATAAACAATAGCTACACTAATTACACAAACTACAAGAAAATAATCAGAAGATTCCAGTAAGGTATCCTGGCAGGGTCGCCATATGAAACGTCCCGTTTGAAAAATTATATAGGACTGTGCTTAAACTGACACACAATATTTTTAGTGCAACGCAATCTGACTTTCAAAAATCCCTACAAAAGAATGGCCCTGACTAACATTAACCTATACCTTTCACAAATCACTTACCTCACAAAAATCTTCATTACTCGAACTACTGCAATACAGCGAGCGCCACTACTGCCAGCTAAATAAAAGATTCAAACTATGGAAGGCACTAACTACTGATAGGCATAGTTAGCAAATGAAAGATTTTGATAGAGAACAAAAAATGTATTTACCTTAATAGTGTTCAAAAGTCATAATAGCAGTTCATGACATCCAGTCTTACAAATTTCAAAACTCCGCCATTTCTCTCCCCACATCCACCACTGCTGGCGGCTCACCTCCAACTGCGCAACGCTACGTGCTGTTCACATCCAGCTGCCCAACACTACAATGGCAGACAACAATGCAAACTAGCCACAGATTGCACACAGCACAGCCAGGGATTTTCATACAGAGCGCTACGTAACGTTGCCAATAAGAAAACATAAACAGCCTACTTACAACACGTCTCGGTCACCTCTTGTTCGCATTGACGGCACTTTGAACAGTGGACGTTACATTTCAGATGTATTACGACCCCGGGCTCTACCCTTCAGTCGATCCGTGCGAAACCCTACATTTCAGCAGGGTAATGCACGCCCGTATGGTGCAGGTCCTGTATGGGCCTTTTTGGATACAGAAAATGTTCGACTGCTTCCCTTGCCAGCACATTCTCCAGATCTCTCACCAATTGAAAACATTTAGTCAATGGTAGCCGAGCAACTGGCTCATCACAATACGCCAGTCACTACTCTTGATGATATGTGATATCGTGTTGAAGCTGCTTGGGCAGCTGTACCTGTACACGCCATCCAAGCTCTGTTTGACTTAATGCCCAGGCGTATCAAGGCCGTTATTACGGCCAGAGGTGGTTGTTCTGGGTACTGATTTCTCAGGATCTTTGCACCCAAATTGCGTGAAATTGTAATCACATGTCAGTTCTGTTACAATATATTTGTCCAATGAATACCCGTTTATCATCTGCATTTCTTCTTGGTGTAGCACTTTTAATGGCCAGTTGTGCAGTTCCCTGTACTTACTACAAGTCAGGGACCTTAGGATGAGTCTCAGAAACACTGGTTAATTATAATTTGTACAGAAAGCGGATGGCAGTTATAAGAATTTAGGGACGTGAAAGGGAAGCAGTGGTTGAGAATGGAGGGAGACAGGGTTGTAGCTTATCCCAGATGTTATTTAATCTGTATATCAAGCAAGCAGTAAAGGAAACAAAAGAAAAATTTCGAGTAGGAATTAGAGTCCATGGAGAAGAAATAAAAACTTTGAGGTTCGCCGATGACATTGTAATTCTGTCAGAGACAGCAAAGGACTTGGAAGAACAGTTGAACGGAATGGATTGTGTCTCAAAAGGAGAATGAACATCAACAAAAGCAGAACTAGGACAACGGACTGTAGTCTAATTATATCAGGTGATGCTGAGGGAATTAGATTAGGAAATGAGACACTTAAAGTAGTAGATGAGTTTTTCTGTTTGGGCAGCATATCAACTGATGGTAGTCGAAACAGAGAGGATATAAAATGAAGACTGGCAATGGCAAGGAAGGGGTTTCTGATGAAGGGAAATTTGTTAATATCGAGTATAGATTTAAGTGTCAGGCAGTCTTTTCTCAAAATATTTGGTAGGATTGAAGCCATGTATGGAAATGAAACATGGACTATAATCAGTTTAGACAAGAAGAGAATTGAAACTTTTGAAATGTGGTGCTATAGAAGAAAGCTCAATATTGGTTGGGTAGCTCACCTAAGTAATGAGGAGGTACTGAATGGAAGTGAGGAGAATAGAAATTTGTGGTACAACCTAACTAGAATTAAGTCCCATAGTGCTCAGAGCCATTTGAACCAACTTAACTTCTGCGGTCATCAGTTGCCTAGAACTTAGAACTACTTAAACCTAACTAACTTAAGGTCAGTATACAGACTGAATATCATGGGGGTCGTCCACAAAGCTGTTGTGAGATATTGACGTATGTTTCAACCTCCCTTTTCGTACGTAAAACGGAAGTAACTAACCTATAGTTGTAACATTTTCAAATAATGATGGGGTCACTAGTTGTTAAACAGAACAACAGTGTTACTAGGTACCCAGAGTCCAGCTGAGCCTAGCTGCAGTGTATTCCAGCGAACATTGTCAAATATTCTTAGGTAAATCTACAAAAAATATGATCTAAGTGCTCTGCTCACAACCTGGCCACAATGCACCCGTTGTGGGCAGCCAATAGCGTGGAAGAAATCGCGTGATGTCTGCAAGTCGCTGCCTGGAACATGAGTTCCAGGCTGGACTCTCTCTCGGGCTGTGGCTTTCAGCTAGCAATGACGTCATTCCTTATTGAAGTCTTATCCCGGACTTCTTCCTACGTGAGAATTAACTTCACATAATGGCCCGTGAAGATTGGCTAATGGCCTCACAAATATACCTGTGTGCGGCAATCTGTATTCAGTACATTGTACAGGGAGTAAATTTTAAGTTGACTAACCAGAATAACTCGAAAAATAAGCTTCACACGCAAAAATGTTTAGAACCCAAAGTTGATTATTTAAGAGGGGGACATCTGCTGGTGCTAAAATTCGCCCGCCACCCTAGTCCTCTGGGGGTGGGGGGAGGCAATTTTAAAATTTCAAATGGGAACCCCCATTTTTTATTGCAGAATCAGATTCTACATAAAAAACAACGTAAATTTTGTCTGAAACATTTGTTTTGATTCTTGGTAGTTGGCTCTGTAATTCAAGAAAATCCTTGTTTCCTACGAATGCGATACTCTGTTGGCTCGGTGGATGACGGTTTCGGACACGGCTTTTCATCCGCAGTTCATTTTTCTCTTGGAACCCTCTAAAATCTCCAACGTTTTTCGGTCGACAGAACAAAAATAAACAGCGGATAGAAATCATTGCCGACAGATTTTTCAGAAGCGCCAAAATGCAGTCCAATTATTTAGCTCAGTTTCATCAAAAATGCTCGCGATAACATGATTTCTTTAATTGGTATTACCTATATAATCCTGCATGAAACGTTCACAGTATTTTGTACGTTGACGGAGATGTTTATTAATTTTCACTTTAAAAATACTTTTCATATACGGGTGGACATTTTATAAGCGCAGAGAGGTATTAGATTATATGACGATAAATGCATTATTCCATTTAGCAGTGGAGGGAGGCTAAATAGGTCCGCCCACGCGATGTGCCTGCGCTGGCAATGAACGTGTGATACAGAAGGCTATAAAAAGCGAAACAGATAGAACTGTTCCAGAATTAAGAGACGTGCTTCTGTACGTTACAGCAGAAAGAAAGCCTGAAACAGTTTCAATAAAATACACTGTGTACATGTGGTGACATGTCTCAGATCAAGCGGTCCTAAGAGGAAATTTCGGTCTGAAACTGGCAGAAATTGACTTTATTATTTGATAACATTGCTATAACAGCGTCTAGTAAAAAACTTCCTCATATTGTACATAGATTGATAGAAGATATATTTGAACTGGACGTGCGCCATACAGATTAAGGCAAGAAGGGCTCGACGCAGAATATATTCTTACCGTTGTCAAAAGAAATTTTAAAAATGATTATAGGCCCAAATTCCAAGTATGCTATGTTTCTATATGCATCTATTTGGTGTGAATTATCATACATGTTGTCGTAAATATCAACGCTGACAGTTGGACTTCTCAGTAGCCAGAATTATGTGAATAAAATTGCCAGCTTAAGAAGGGAAACGGAAAGAAAATCCAACGCTATGAAAATCTGATGCAAACTCAGTCCATTCACATGAATGTCACCAACTGCCAAGAGCCTGAATAATCACCTTCTGCAGCGCGGGACGCTGTGAACCGTGCAGGAAGAGAGTTAATGATGTTCTGGAAGGTACCACCAGGGATATGTAGTCATGCAAACTCCAGTATCGTTAGCAGTTGTGATAGGTTTCTCTTTCGAGGATCCATGGTGCGAACAGTCTGATCGAGTTGGTCCTGCAGATTCTCGATTGGGCTTAAATCCGGGAAGCCACGTGCCCAGGGAAGTACGGTAAACTCATCTTGGTGCTGTTCGAAAAACGCACGTACACTGCGGGCTGTGTGACACGTTGCATTGTCTTGCTGGTAGGTGCCATAGCGTCAAGGAAACACAGCTGCAAATAGGGGTCGACACGGTCCCGAGGGATAGATGCACATTTGTGTTGATCCACTGTATCTTCCACAATGCCGTCATCACCCAGGGAGTGCTACGAAAACATTCCCCAGACCATAACGCGTCCAGGGTGTTTGCTTTCAGACGTTTCACACTGCACACGCCAACGGCTATCTGTCCGATGTAGTGTAAAACGTGACTTAGGGCACCTGGCACCTCTCACGACCACTTGCGGTAGTGGTGTGCAAATTACATACTTCGTCGCCTATGAACGGCAGTTAGCATGCCTGCATGAATCAGGCGCCTGCTATGGAGCCCCATTCGCAGCAACGATTGCTGAATAGTCGTTGGGGAAACGCTGTTGGTAGCCTCTTGATTCAGCTGGGCGGACAGTTGCTCAGCAGTTGCACATCTATTCTCACGTAAACATCTTCGCAGCAGTCGTTCACCCCCGTCCTCCATGGACCGTGGTGCACCACAGTTACCTCGTCATCTGTTTTGGATATTACCATTTTGCCATGCACGGTATACTTCATCCACTACGGCAGGCAAACAGTTTACAAACTTAGCCTTTTTGGAAATGCTTCCACACTTGGTCCAAACGCCAAATTCATGTCTTTTAGCCGGCCAGTGTGGACGAGCGGTTCTAGGCGCTTCAGTCTGGAACCGCGCAACCGCTACGGTCGCAGGTTCGAATCCTGCCTCGGGCATGGATGTGTGGGATGGCCTTACGTTAGTTAGATTTAAGTGGTTCTAAGTTCTAGGGGACTGATGACCTCATATGTTAATTCCCATAGTGCGCAGAGCCATTTGAACCATCATGTCCTTTTGGACATCAGGTAAATCGCTCCGTTTCCACATTAAGACAAACCCTGCACTGTTATCCGCGTCCCTGTCTTTTAGATTGGAGTCCCTTCACGCCCGCACTGGCATGGTGACCATCACAAAAGTTGCACTGCCACCATTGCGTTTGTTAGTGTTTAATCGAGGTCACAGGATGCGGTCTACGAGGGGCGTTTGAAAAGTCGGTACAAAGTCCGAGAGATGGGACCACCGGCACGTATCGAGGTCATGTTTAATTAGTAGCATCTTTGGAAAGAACGCATACCCAGTTTCAGCCCTATTGGTCTATTTCTTTGTGTTTGGCATTCGTGTGAATCAAGAAGGAAGTCGAGTGATTGTCAAAAAATGGACGAAAATGAATTTATTGTGATGATTAAACATTACTTTATGAAAGGCAAAACGCCTCAGGAGACTAAAGAGAAGCTTAATAAACATTGTGGTGACTCTGCACCTTCGATTAGAACAGTTTATGAGTAGTTTCAAAATTTTCGGACTGGCCATATGGGCACAAGTGATGCTGAATGTTCTGGACGCCCTGTGGAGGTTATGACTCCAGAAATGATTGATAAAATCCATGATATGGTGATGGATGACAGACGAGTTGAGGGGCGTGAAATTGCTAGTGTTGTGGTCAACTCAATGAACGGGTACATAATATTTTGCATAAACACTTGGACATGAGAATGCTATCCGCAAGATGGGTTCCTCGATTGCTCACTCTTGACCAAAAACGGAATCGTGTGAAGTGTTGAAAGAATGGTTTGGAGCTGTTCATGAAGAATCCGCAGGACTTAAAGCATCATTTCGTCACTGTTGATGAAACATGGATACATTACTATAGTCCTAAGACGAAATAACACTCTAAACAATGAGTTACCAAGGGAGAATCTGCACCAAAAAAGGCGAAGACCATTCCTTCAGCTGGAAAGGTTATGGCAACTGTCTTTTGGAATTCGCAAAGGATAATCCTCATCGACTATCTGTAAAAGGGTAAAACTATTACAGGTGCATATTATTCATCATTACTGGACCGTTTTAAAACCGAGCTGCAAGAAAAACGCCGGCGATTTGACCGCAAAATGTCTTCTCCATCACGACAATGCACCAGCACACACCTCAGCAGTTGTGGACGCAAAATTATTGGAAACAGGATTCCAATTCGTTTTACATTCCCCCTATTCTCCAGACCTGGCTCCCTCGGACTACTATTTGTTCCCCAATTTGAAGAAATGGCTGGCGGGACAAAGATTTTATTCAAATGAGGAAGTGATTGCAGCAACTAATACCTATTTTGCAGACTTGGACAATTCCTATTATTCGGAAGGAATCAACAAATTAGAACACCGTTGGTGCAAGTCTAAAAGGAGACTATGTCGAAAAATAAAATGGTTTACCCCAAACACGTAAGTAGTTTTTATTTTTCCATGGACTTTTCAAACACACCTCATGTAATGTGATCCTTACGTGGGTAGGATTGTTTATTAATGCGGTCCCATCTGGAGATATAGTTGATCGAAAGGGAACGAAGGGTAGTGGTTTTGAAAGGCAGAGGGAAAAAGTGCCAAGGCAGAGTGCCAAGGGAAAAAAGAACCTCTGCTACAGTCAGGTCGGGTGGTAAGGGCAGTAGTGGTCTCTTGCTATCTGCGAGGGATCATGCAAAGGTCGGATTGTGTTAGTCGTTGAGTATTATGCATCGGTATCGTAATTCTTAGCTGGGTTTGTCATACAACGAATTAGTCCTGTAGAGAAGTAAGGGACCCTGCTGCCGGGCACCGATGAAGTCTCCTGGGACAGCAACTGCGGCTGCTCCTAACAGAGGAGTGGCGTCATATGTTAGTCAGTTCGACGGTCCTTGAAAGAACTGACGCCTGCAGTGTGTGATGAGAATTAGTTTGTGTACTGTGTTCGACTTCCCTGCCATTTACAATTCTTTTGGCTGCGGCTCAGCTAACAGTGCTAGTCAGTGGCTGTTATGCTTTATTGTGTATTTAGCTTGATTGCACAAATACCAAATTTGGTTAGCCCCTAAGGAGCAGAGTCTTTGGGCACTTGTGTTTACATTTATGGTTGTGACCATAGTTACCCAGGTGTTTAATGTGAGGATTGATCGAATGACAAGATTTTCTGTATAGTAGTGTTGCGTGTTTTCGAATACCTCCGAGAGAGTCTCCAGGCAGTATTTGTTGGGAAGATCAGCTTACGAGTATATCTGGAAGCGTTGCTTACGATGCGCTAAAATTTGTTCTGTATTTTCTGAAGGCGATTCAGGTGTTTAGCCGCTGCGTATTCCAGGCAGGAGCTGCGTATGTCACCAATGGCCTAATGAGTGTCGTGTACTTTGACCTAGACAGCCTCCTACTCAGTGTACTATTCGTATTGTGCATTGGATATAGTTGTTTGAGCCGCGTTTTAGCTCTGTTGGTCACGTATTGTATTTTGTCCTCCCAAGTAAGCTTCTGGTCCAGCCAGATGCCAAGGTATCTGACTTTTGCACAAAAGTGTACGGGGAGTGTTATCTGTCTACAGTCATGGTATTTACGCAATAGTTTCGGCGTGCGAATAAACAGAACTCCCTTTCACTTGTCGACGTTCACTTTAACATGCTATCGCTCCAACCAATTCTCAACAGTTCTGAGTGCTGTCTACAGTCTCTTGTTACTGTGCGATGGTTTCCTGTCTTGCGCAAGAATGGCAGTGTCATCCGCGTAGATGGCTACCATCGTGTTGCGTGTTGTTGGGATATCATTAATAGAGGCTAAGTACGACGGGGTCGAGGATTGCTGTCTTGGGGTAAGCCTGCTTGGATAACGTCTTGTGCCGACTGTTTGCCATGCACTTCTGTGCTGAAACATGTGTTTGTGAGGTGTGAGTGTGCGATACATATGAGTCCATCGGGGAATCCAGCGTCTACTGCATTTGAGGCCGTTGTGCCAGAGACGATCGAAGGTTTTTTCGATGTCCAGAAACACATCCCCTGTTGCCTTGTTCACGTTGTAGCCGTGTGTTATGTGCTCTACCACTCTTAAGAGTTGTGTTGTGGACTGGTGATTTCTGAAGCCGAATTGCTCCGGGCGCAGCGTCTTACTGTCAATATAAAACCGAGTGAATCATTTTAGTATTACCTTCTCAGCAACCTCGCTGAGCGCGCTCAACTGGCTGATGCAGCGGCAATTTTGCGGTAGAAACTGCTCTTTCCCTGGAAGGAAAGTGGTGGTGATGTAGAATGGCATTTGTGGTGTGCGTAAGGTATCCGATAGCTTCAGCAGTGAACTCTTGGAGGACACGGTTCTGAATATAATCGTGATCAGGTGCTTTCTAGGTGAAGAGTATTCAATAGCCCAGGTAATATCGCGTGTGGTCGTGCGTCACATTTCGGTGCTCGCTGGCTGGGCTACAAGACGTGTAACCACACGACCGGTTTCAAGTGTGAACACAGAATCGGGATGGAACCAGATTCGTTGTGAAAGACGCTACTAGTTTGGTGCCATGAACTTCGCTTTCTCCTTGCGGAGTATGCGGGGCCGGCCGGACCGTGTAGCGTTGGTGTGTAGTGTTTTCCCCCGGTGAAGTGTCGGGATAGCTGCCACTCTCTAGGATGCGTGGTATCCAGCCCAGCAAGTTTTTGGTTCCATTGTGTGGCTTTACATGTTCGTATTGTATTCGGTATGATACCCTGGAGTTTATACAGCGAGAGCCTGGTCTTCCGCCAGTGTCTCCTGAGACGGTTTCTCAATGAGATAACGTCCAGAATCTCCGGGAACATAGCCACTGTGTGGCGCTGTGGTGACTGAAGTGGAAATGCGTCAGCCATTGCGTCTTGGATTGCCGTGATGAGATCTTCAACCGCTGAGTCGATTGGTTCTGTTTTCGTAATTTCGTGTATTTCAGGAATGCGACTATCAAGCGATTCCTTGAACAGGGTCCAATTCACTCGCTTGTAGTTCATTCTTCTGCAGTGTTTCTTCCGTGTGAAGTGTAACTGCCGGCCGGAGTGGCCGAGCGGTTCTAGGCGCTACAGCCTGGAACCGAACGACCGCTACGGACGCAGGTTCGAATCCTGCTTCGGGCATGGATGTGTGTGATGTCCTTAGGTTAGTTAGGATTAAGTAGTTCCAAGTTCTAGGGGACTGATGACCACAGCAGTTAAGTCCCATAGTTCTCAGAGCCATTTGAACCATTTGAAGTGTAACAGGTGTGTGGTTGGAGGGCTGATCGTTTACAACTTCAAGGTTGAGAGTAACTGTTATACCACTGATGAGGGCCATGTCTAACACATATGGCCTCTGGTTTCTTTGGTAAAGAATATAAGTCGATTTAAACGGCGCAGGTTAGATGTATTTTCGGCCTAGTGCATGTTCGTATGGTTTTCTGCAGTTGGGGTTCCGTCTTCGTGAGTTCTAATCAGTGTGCTTTGCGTTAACATCTCCAGCAGCGATTAAAAGCGATTCTATGTTGAGTACTGCGCTGATATTGCGTGTGCTGATGTTTCCAGGCTTATTATAGAGCGGTGTCAGTGCCGTGTAAGCTCCGTTGAACTTGACCCTGACGGCCGTAGCCTCTACTATCTCAAGTGCAGGGAGAGTGGGGTTCGTGTGTTCAATGTCATTGTGTACAATGACTGTAGTTCCGCCACCACCGTGTTATACGCGTCCCATCGACACGTCTTATATACCCTCCACAACATTAATGTGATTCAACTGGACCATGTATTATTACAAGGGACGTTCAATAAGTAATGAACCACATTTTTTCTCGGCAATGTTGGCTGAAAATATGTGGAATTTGTTGTGCGACATCGTAGAATATTCTCTCTTCAGCCCCTATGGTTTCATGAAGTTGAAATAGGTAGTGGGGATGTATGTAACCTTAGAAATGGCGTTTACAACGGAGATGTGTTCCAAGCAGACAGCTGTCATTGAGTTCCTTTAGGCAGAAAACTAGGGCGCCGCAGATGTTCATAGGGGCTTGGAGAATGTCTACGGATACCTGGTAGTGAACAAAAGCACGGTGAATCGTTGGGCGAAGGGTCTGTCATAATCGCAACAAGGTCACAGAAACCTGTCCCATCTCCCACGTGTCGGCCGTCCGCACATAGCTGCGACTCATGGCAATGTTGGAATGTGCGGACACTCTCATTCGAGGTGATCACAACCAAACATCTGCACTTCTCTGTTGGTGGTGTTGACACAGTCGGCCACCATTCGCGGTACTCATAACTGTGTCCTCGCTGGTGCCCTCACCATCTAACAGAAGACCATAAAGAGCAACGAAGGACCATCTGTGCAGACTTGAGCGTTATGAGGATGATCGTGAAGACGTTTTGTCCAACATCGTCAGAAAACTTCAGTGGACCATTCTTCCTCATCCACCCTACAGCCCAGAGCTTCCGACTTCCATCTGTTTAGCCCAATGAAGGATGCTCACTGCGGAAAGCAGTACACAAATGATGGGGAAGTTGGTTGGTTTAGGGAGAAAGGGACCAAACTACAGGGTCATCTGTCTCTTTTTCCACAATCAAACAGATCGCAGAGTAAAACCAGTCTCTAAAAGAGTCTGGGAAGTAAAAAAGGCGGAAAACTAACTGGGAAACAGACGGAAACAGAAAACGCTAGAGGCGAGACAAAAAGGGAGAACGTGCAATAAAAGGAAAAAAGTGGTAGAAGGTGTTAAGAGTATATCAGATGGCCTGGGCTGGCTGATCGCAAGAAGAAAAAATGATGAGCCAGCCACTCTGCAACACACTAACATTTCCAGTCTAAAAGAAAAAGCTAGAGGAACACAGAGAGGGAAAAGACGAACACCAATGCGAACAAACAGGAAAGAAATAGTGTGAAATAGTTAAAATGGAGGGAGGGTGGAGACCTGGGAGAGAAGGCCAGACGCTCACCCCTAGATTGTGTGACAAACACCTCCCTCACAAATAAAAGGTAAGACTATACCAGGCGTTGAGATATTGTATCCCACCACCGTTGGCAGTTTGGCGGGAAGGTTAAAAGTCCGTCACAGAGCGGCTAAAACTTGGATGGGACGAAAGTCAAGTGAGAACCACATCGACACTGAGGTGACTTATCATGACAGAAGAGGCGACCATGGGTCAGCCAAGTATGGCCGTTGCGCAGCCGGCAAAGGGCAACGGCGTCCCTGCGAGTGGTTCGTGTTGATGACTGCCTCACATCCGTTGTCTCCTTGATAACACGGAGTTCATTTGGTGTCCTGAGGGTGCGCCATTCAGTGTCTTAAATGACTAAAACCTTACAGCTTAAGACCGATCGGAGATCAGTGTCTGGCGGGCCGATCTCCAGAGTTGGTCTGCCGGTACCCTGTTCCGCTGGCCTGTCAGCAAATTCGTTGCACAGGATCCAGTCATGTCCTGGGGTCCAAATGAAGAACACTGAATGTCCACTATTTCCGAGGGCATAAAGAGATTCCTGGGTAGTCATTACCAAAGGACGGTGAGAGAAGCACTGGTCGACATCTTTTAGGCTGTTTAAGGAGTCACTACAGGTAACGAAGGACTCACCGGTGCAGGAGCGGATATGCTCAAGAGCGCGAGAGATGGCTACCAACTCTGCAGTGAAAACACTGTAGCTATCTGGCAAGGAGAGCTGTTCAGTATGTTCAACGGGAGCATAAGCGAAGCACACGTGACTATCGACCATCGAGCGATCGGTGTAGACTATTGCTGAGCCCTGGAACTCGCAGAGAACAGAGAAAAATTTCTGGCGGAGGGCCTCAGGTGAAACTGAGCCTGCGATAGGTCCAGACGAAGCTGTGGCCGAGGCATGGGCCATGGAGGTGTACGTGAGTGGACTCGCAGAATGGTGGTAGAGGGAAAGTGTCGAGTTCACTAAGAAGCTACTGGGAATGGACTGCGATTGGAATCCCCATTCTGGGCCGCCGTTGCGGGAGATAGATCGCTGTCTTAGGGAAAAGGAAACGGTAATCTGGATGGTGAGGCGAAATATGAATGTGGGCGGTACAATTCGCAAGCAGTTGTTGTCGCCTGATACGAAATGGAGGAATGCCAGCTTCCACGATGAGGCTATTCACTGGGCTTGTTCGTAAAGTTCAGTCACAAGTCGAACTCCACAGTGGTGTATAGGGTTCAGTAGCTGCAATGCTGAGGGTGATGCTGAACAGTACACCAGCTCCCATAGTCAAGATGGGACTGCACAAGGATTTGTACAGCTGAAATAGTGTAAGGCGATCAGCACTCTTGTCGATGTGATTCAGGCATCGAATAATATTACGTTGCCGCCAGCACTTTTCGCTAAGCTGACGAAGATTGGGAAGCCAAGTTAAGTGGGCGTTGAAGGTCAGTCCCAAAAAGCGGTACGTCTCCACTACATTAAGTAGTTGGTAATCGAGGAGGTAAAGTTCCATATGTGGATGGACAGTACGATGACAACAGAAGTGCATGACGCAAGTATTGGCGGCTGAAAACTGAAAGCCGTGAGTGAGGGCCATTACTGCGCCTTTCGAATGGGTCCCTGCAGTCGATGTGCAGCCACAGCAATAGAAGAGGTGCAGAAGGAAATATAGAAATCGTCAGCATGTAAGAAGGGGGATACTGACGACCCTACTGCTGCTGCGAGTCTATTAATGGCAACTAAAAAGACTGGGTCGCTCAGAACAGAGCCCTGCACGACCCTATCCTCTTGGAGGTGGGGCGAACTGTGTGAAGCGCCGATTCGAACTCTGAAAGTGCCGAACGACAAAAAGTTTTGTTTAAAAATCTAGAGCGGGCTGCGGAGACCCTACTCGTGCAGAGTATTGAGAATGTGGTGTCACCAGTCAAAAAAGACGGCAATAAGGTGTTGACGCCGGGTAAAGGCTGTTCGGCTGGCAGACTCCAGGTAGGTCAAGTTGTCAGTGATGGATCGACCTTGGCGAAAATCGACCTTGGACGGAGCCAGAAGGCTCCGAGACTCAAGTACCCAACACAACCGCTGGCTCACCATACGCTCTAGCAGCTTGCACAGTACTTTGGTGAGGCTGATAGGACGATAGCTATCCACATATAGCGAGTTCTTGCCAGTTTTTAGCACTGGAACGATGATACTTTCTCTTCACTGCGACGGGAATTCGCCATTTTGGCAAGGAGGTGGCGCTGGTACTCTGTTGGCAGATGTTTAATCATTTGGGAGTGGATGCGGTCTGGACTAGATGATATGTCAGGACAATCGGCAAGGGCACTGAGTAATTCCCACTCACTGAAGGGAGCATTCAATGGCTCATAGTGGCGTGGAGCAAAATACAGGTGTTGTCGTTCCACCTGGTGTTTTAGGAGACGAAAGGCAGGGCGGTAATTCTCAGAAGCATAATGCTCTGCAAGATGCTCTGCGATTACGTTTGGATCGGCATATACAGCTCCATGTGTGGAAAGGTGGTGGTGGTGGTGGTGGTGGTGGATATGTTGGGATGACCGCACGACACCAAGGTCTCGAGTGCCTATGCGAAAACTGTTTGAGACACGTATCAGAAAAAGACTAGAAAAAGGAGTATAAAAGAGCACGGAAACTAAAAAGAACACAACGTCGAATACCACGTGTGTACCCACACAGAAGCACGAAACGAAGCATCATGCCAATGTTAAAACAACGAAACGGAAGAATGAGAAATAAGGAGTTAAAACAATGTATCAGATGTACGTGACTGGCTGACCATAAAAATAAAGGTAGGAGCCAGCCGCTCTGCAACATACTAAAATCTCCCTCCTAAAAGTTTAGCCCAGAGTCTAGATATATTATAAAACTTTAAAACTTTAGTCACACTCGTCTCATCATCAGCTAAAATAGAGGGTAGATCCCCACCGATATTTGCCTTTGCCCTTGCATCATGGTATAAAGTGCACTCTGTTAAAATATAGCGTACTGTGAGCAAGTA
Organism: Schistocerca cancellata; assembly: GCF_023864275.1. Lineage (NCBI taxonomy): Eukaryota > Metazoa > Arthropoda > Insecta > Orthoptera > Acrididae > Schistocerca > Schistocerca cancellata. The sequence continues at coordinate 766,286,477 of NC_064629.1, forward strand.
TAGTTGGTCATATATCAGCTGTATCGGTCCTCAGCTGGGTAAAGATTATGGAAAGATTGTAAGGCACTGAGGGAATCGGAACAGATGAGACACCGTTTGCCTTGAATACGACGCATCTGCTCCAGTGCCTTCACGATCGCGTGGAGCTCCGCTGACAAAACGGTATACTCGTCAGGAAGGCGATTCCTGGTGACATGGTCGGGAAACACGACAGAGCAGCCAAAGGAATTCCCTTGTTTGGATCCGTCAGTGTACACTACTGTCAATCCGTGATGTATATCTAAAATGTTAAAAACCAGAAATTGAAATGTAAAATGTGACGAACTATCTTTCCTAAAATTGGTCAAGTCTAAAATAAGTCTTGGCCTCTGGCGAATTCAAGGTGGGAATCTGCTCGAACCGCGATGTAAAACACGAAGACCGACCACATCCATCTCTAGAAGGCAACCCCGTACACGAATCTCACAGAGCCTCGTTGCCTGTTGCCGGTTACGAAAAAGCGTTTCCGGTAGAGAGTGAGAAACGGTATGGTAGGTGGGAGTGCATGGTTTGGACAGTGTTTTATACTCCTGGCGCACAGTAAGTAGCCATCACCTGATGCGAAGTGGCGGTTCACCAGCCTCTAAACAGAGGCTTGGTATGGGGCTTGTTCTGAACGCCCCAGTGACCAACCGAATCCCTTCATGGTACACCACGTTCAACATATTTAAATAAGAGGGTCTTGTAGACCCATAAACTTGCAAAAAAGTCCTGTCTTCTCCCCATGTACTGTAGCTAAGACATTTTAAAATATATAGAGCCTTAAGGGACCGTCTTTTCAGGTCCTTAAGATGTGGCAACCACGTAAGTTTACGGTCAATAATGAGGCCCAGAGACCTCACTCTGTCTTTAAATGTAAGAACAGTGTCCCTCATCCTCAATTCAGGAAAGCTGAAAAGAGAGAACAGTTAAAAAGAACGCACACAGACTTTCCGACTGAAAATTTAAAACCACTCTTCTGCGTCCATTCATCCAAACGTCGAAGAGATAGTTGCTGCTGACGTGTTGTCGCTGCCAGGCTGGAAGAAGAGCAAAACACAGACAAGTCATCCACAAACAAGGAACACTGGACAGAACTTTTCACTGCTGACATAATACCATTAATAGCTATGGCAAACACAGTCACACTTAAAACTCTACCCTGAGGGACACTGTTCTCCTGCTCAAAATGATCAGATCGTGGCGAGAGAAAGGACTGGATAAAAACGGGAAGACTTCCACAAAAACCCAATTTATGAAGCTGCTTGAGGATAAGACGCCTCCAAGCATTATCGTCGGCCTTCTCAATGTCAAAAAATCTACCTAGAAGGTGATGCCGGCATAGGAAAGATTGTTGTTTAGCCGCCTCCAGGAGGGCCAGGTTATCGAAGGTGGAGTGATACCTCCAGAGCCCACACTGAAAGCGACTGAGGACTAGTTTGGATTATAAGATCCAGACAAAGAGGCGGTTGACCATCCGCTCCAAGGTCCTTCCCATGCAGCTAGTGATGGCAACACTACTTTGGCATGTACAGTCTTTCCCAGGCTTTGAAAGAGGAATTAAAATTGTCTCACCCCACAGGTCAGGAAAGTGACCTGACGCCCAAATGGAACTAACAAGGGTGAGGAGAAAATTTTTGTTTCGCCTGGTGAGGTGGTGCAGCATACTGTAATGGACTCTGTCGTGACCAGGGGATGTGTCATGAGCCACAGACAATGCTTAATCCAGCTCCCACATGGAAAATGGGCAGTTGTAATCTTTATCAGAGGTGGTCTGGAAGTCCAAACTAACCTTTCAGAAACCACTCTATGGCGCTGGAAACCTGGATCCTGACTGGCAGTAGCAGAAACAGTGGCAAAATAGGCCGCCATAGTCTGGAAAATGTGTCGTGGACTGGTTTGGAGAGTGCCGTTCCTCATTACAGCAGCCATAGGGTATCTCCCTCCTCTTCCAGAAATTCTCCTAGTGGTGTCCCGCACAACGGAACTCTTGGTGGAACGATTAATGATATTCAGGAACTGTTGCCACGATCTCTTCTTACTCTCTCGAATAATTCGGCGACACTTCGCCTTCGCCACCCGAAAGGCGGCAAGATTCTCTGAAGCTGGCCCACACTTGAACCAACGCAGAGCTGCACGCCTAGTCCTGGTTGCAGAGAGGTATTCGTCTCTCCACCAAGGGACAGGTTGCCTCTTCTCTTGTCCCATGGACTGTGGAATGGATGCTGCAGCGACGCGGTGGATCATTGTGGTAATATGATCCACCCATGCCTCGACATTTGCACAATGTTCAAACTGGGCCAACTGACTATAAAGTGCCCAGTTGGCTCTACCGAGCACCCATCGCTGCGGTTTGCTTTCGGATTCCACTCCATCTGGCAGGTGAATCAGTATTGAGAATTGATCATTTCCGTACGAGTCATCGATCACTTCCCATTGAGCAGTGTGAGTATGAGCTGGAGAGAAAAGTGAGAGATCAGTGGCAGAGAGTGACCTAGTTGCTGTGCAGAAATGAGTGCTCTGTCCCGTAATTAGCAATTATGTGCATGAGGACACTAGAAGCCCCTCAGTTCCTCCACCCCTGGGGCAGGTAGTTGCAGAGCCCCAAAGCACATAGTGTGCATTAAATTCACCACAGAGGATGAAGGGGTGGGGGAGCTGTGTGATGAGGCTGGTTAAGGCCTCTTCATTGAACACATCATGTGGGGACAAGAAATGGGAACATATTGTCAATGGATAATGCAAGTGCACTGATACGGTGTGTAAGTTCTTTGTAAGGGAGAGAGGGGAGGAGTGGTAGTCGATACTCACGAAAATGCCTATGCCTCCTTTAGTTCTCTCTCCACTCAGGTCGTCCTTTTTTGTAGGACATAGCCTCATAGCTCAGGGATATACGATTTATGGAAATTCGTCTTCTGGAAACACAGACACAGTGGTCTACCCTGAGAGAAGAGACGGAGCTCCTCCACATGCGTCCTGAAGCCCTGCAAGTTCCACTGTAGGACGGGAGCCATTGCATCGATGTGGGTTTACTTTACCCCTATCTTTGTATTGTGGAGGTGAAGCACTTGTAGAGCTAACGACTGTTCCACCTCAACAGCCATGCATCTGATCAGCACGTAGCTCACATTGACGTTGAGTTTTTTTTTTTTTTTTTTTATAGAGGTTTATTCGATCCTCGGGATCTGGGCGGTCAAGCCAAGGTCCGTGTTCCCTGAGACACTCAACGTTCCACTGCCACCCTACACGGTGGTCGCTGAAGCATCCCCAGAGCTTACAGTGACAAAGAACTGGCAGCACTTACCAGTCCCCAACTCGGGAAATCCGGAGTCGTCAAGCCCGTACTCAGAAAATGAATGCTGAGCCTCTGACAGCATATGCGTGGAAATTCCAGGTATACCTCCAGGAGTAATTTATCAATAAAGGTATCTGAGCTTGGCCAAAACCTGGAAAGGAGAGGTTCGTGCTCTAATGGTGGAGATGTATCATTCCTAACACTCTTGCTTCTGTTATTTGATGAGTTGGTGGACATGGGCACAGAGCCGTTTGAAGACAATGAGGTGCTCCAGGGATGGGTGGCAGTAATAATGTTGGAATGTATACCACAGAGACAGGCTGGACAGTGAAGGGGGAGGCGTGTTTATAGCTATAAGAAGTGCAATAGTATCGAAGGAAGTTGACGGAGATCCGAAATGTGAAATAATTTGGGTGAAGGTCACGGTTAAAGCAGGCTCAGACATGTTAATTGGATGTCTCTATAGGCCCCCGGCTCAGCAGCTGTTGTGGCTGAGCACCTGAAGGATAATTTGGAAAATATTTCGGGTATATTTCCCCACCATGTTATAGTTCTGGGTTGAGACTTTAATTTGCCGGATATAGACTGGGAGACTCAAACGTTCATAACGGGTGGCAGGGACAAAGAATCCAGTGAAATTTTTTTAAGTGCTTTATCTGAAAACTACCTTGAGCAGTTAAACAGAGAACCGACTCGTGGCAATAACATATTAGACCTTCTGGTGACAAACAGATCCGAACTATTTGAAACAGTTAACGCAGAACAGGGAATCAGCGATCATAAAGCTGTTACTGCATCGATGATTTCAGACGTAAATAGAAATATTTTAAAAAAAGTAGGAAGATTTTTCTGTTTACCAAAAGTGAAAAAAAGGAGATTTCAAAGTACCTGACGGCTCAACACAAAAGTTTCGTCTCAAGTACAGATAGTGTTGAGGATCAGTGGACAAAGTTCAAACCATCGTACAACATGCGTTAGATGAGTATGTGCCAAGCAAGATCGTAAGAGATGGAAAAGAGCCACCGTGGTACAACAACAGAGTTAGAAAACTGCTGCGGAAGCAAAGGGAACTCCACAGCAAACATAAACATAGCCAAAGCCTTGCAGACAAACAAAAATTACGCGAAGCGAAATGTAGTGTGAGGAGGGCTATGCGAGAGGCGTTCAATGAATTCGAAAGTAAAGTTCTATGTACTGACTTGGCAGAAAATACAAAGAAATTTTGGTCTTATGTCAAAGCGGTAGGTGGATCAAAACAAAATGTACAGACACTCTGTGACCAAAATGGTACAGAAATAGAGGATGACAGACCAAAGGCCGAAATACTAAATGTCTTTTTCAAAAGCTGTTTCACAGAGACTGCACTGTAGTTCCTTCTCGAGATTGTCGCACAGATGACAGAATGCTAGATATCGAAATAGACGACAGAGGGATAGAGAAATAATTAAAATCGCTCAAAAAAGGAAAGGCCGTTGGACCTGATGGAATACCAGTTCGATTTTACACAGAGTACGCCAAGGAACTTGCCCCCCCTTCTTGCAGCGGTGTACTGTAGGTCTCTAGAAGAGCGTAGCGTTCCAAAGGATTGGAAAAGGACACAGGTCATCCCCATTTTCAAGAAGGGACGTCGAACAGATGTGCAGAACTATAGACCTATATCTCTAACGTCGATCAGTTGTAGAATTTTGGAACACGAATTATGTTAGAGTATAATGACTTTTCGGGAGACTAGAAATGTACTCTGTAGGAATCAGCATGGGTTTCGAAAAAGACGATCGTGTGAAACCCAGCTCGCGCTATTCGTCCACGAGATAGACACGGGTTCCCAGGTAGATGCCGTGTTTCTTGACTTCCGCAAGGCGTTCGATACAGTTCCTCACAGTCGTTTAATGAACAAAGTAAGAGCATATGGACTATCAGACCAATTGTGTGATTGGATTGAAGAGTTCCTAGATCACAGAACGCAGCATGTCATTCTCAATGGAGAAAAGTCTTCAGAAGTAAGAGTGATTTCAGATGTGCCACAGGGGAGTGTCGTAGGACCGTTGCTATTCACAGTATATGTAAACGACCTTGTGGATGACATCGGAGGTTCACTGAGTCTTTTTGCGGATGATGCTGTGGTATATCGAGAGGTAGTAACAATGGAAAATTGTGCTGAAATTCAGGAGGATCTGCAGCGAATTGACTCATGGTGCGGGGAATGGCAATTGAATCTCAATGCAGATAAGTGTAATGTGCTGCGAATACATAGAAAGAAAGATCCTTTATCATTTAGCTACAATATAGCAGGTCAGCAACTGGAAGCAGTTAATTCCATAAATTATCTGGGAGTACACATAAGGAGTAATTTAAAATGGAATAATCATATAAAGTTGATCGTCGGTAAAGCAGATGCCAGACTGAGATTCATTGGAAGAATCCTAAGGAAATGCAATCCAAAAAGAAAGGAAGTAGGTTACAGTACGCTTGTTTGCCCACTGCTTGAATACTGCTCACCAGTGTGGGATCCGTACCAGATAGGGTTGATAGAAGAGATAGAGAAGATCCAACGGAGAGCAGCGCGCTTCGTTACAGGATCATTTAGTAATCGCGAAAGCGTTACGGAGATGATAGATAAACTCCAGCGGAAGACTCTGCGCGAGAGACGCTCAGTAGCTGGGTACGGGCTTTTGTTGAACTTTCGAGAACATACCTTCACCTAGGAGTCAAGCAGTATATTACTCCCTCCTACGTATATCTCGCGAAGGGACCATGAGGATAAAATCAGAGATATTAGAGCCCACACAGAGGCATACCGACAATCCTTCTTTCCACGAACAATACGAGACTGGAATAGAAGGGAGAAACGATAGAGGTACTCAAGGTACCCTCCCGCCATACACCGTCAGGTGGCTTGCGGAGTATAGATGTAGATGATGTCAGTACCGCGCCAATAGGTCAACGCAGAATATGCCATCCCAGATGTTACCAGAGTAGTTCGGGTGTTACTTACCCAGGTGGCTGTTGAGAACGAATGGACTGCGGTCTCACCAAATGAGTCACCTGTGAACCTAGAGGTTGATGAACTCTGCCAGAAGATGCCGAAACTGAGGGTCGCTGGTTGGAGTCCGGGACGGAGAACTCCACGCCACGCTGTAGCCGCTTGTTAATAATGCAACGAGCGAATTCACAAGGAGGAGGCCGTGGCGGGGGCACACTGAGTTACGGGTACGGTACTGGCTGGAAGAATACGCCAGCGGCGCGCTGCTGCAACTCGAGCCGTTGCCGCATCAGCTATCAGCAGCACCTGCACGCTGCGATCCCGCCGCTCCGCTGCTGCGAGGAATTGGGCGAGTTAAAACACATTGTATTGCTCTGTTTTTTTAAAGGGTCTTGTGCCTCAGTAAATGACTTTAGTGGAACCACCAATGTTACTCTCACACCTCACCCAGTGAGCCAATAAAAGGACCCATTCCACCGCCCACAAAGTGTCGTTTCCGTCCCACCATACATAACAAAATAATGAACTTTCCTTTCCTCTGTCAATGACGCTCAATATCTAGTGTCACTAAAGCCTAACCCGCTAGAGTACCTCATCAATGTTGCCATGCAACAGAGATTCAACGCTAGTAACGGAGGTGAAAGCGTCCCAATCTGCCTTGCTAAGAGCCCATCTGCCCGCATCTCGTGGTCGTGCGGTAGCGTTCTCGCTTCCCACGCCCGGGTTCCCGGGTTCGATTCCCGGCGGGGTCAGGGATTTTCTCTGCCTCGTGATGGCTGGGTGTTGTGTGCTGTCCTTAGGTTAGTTAGGTTTAAGTAGTTCTAAGTTCTAGGGGACTAATGACCACAGCAGTTGAGTCCCATAGTGCTCAGAGCCATTTTAAGAGCCCATCTGGGCAAGCATCCAGGTGAGTGACGCTGAGGCAGGGACAGGAAGAGCGGAAAGTGGTCACCACTACGCAAGTCGTCGTGAGCTCTTCAGTGGATAGACGGTAGAAGGCCAGGACTGCAAATAGAGAAATCAATGGTCGAGTATGTACCATGTGCCACACTGAAATGAATGGGGGCACCTGTATTTAGGAGACCAAGGTCGAGTTGAATTATCAGATTCTCGACATTTTCCGCACAGCCAGTAACCTTGGTTCCGTCCCACAAAGGGACGTTGAAATCACCCAGAAGTAGAAAAGGTGTGGAGTTGGGAAATTAGCGCAGCCAATACAGGGTGTGGCACCTCATCATCTGGAGGCAGGTAGGTGTTACAGATGTTAATGTCCTGGGTTGTCCTCAACCTGACAGCCACTCCTCCTAAAGGTGTTTGAAGTGGCACAGGTGCGCTATATATAGAGCTATGGACCTAGATACAGACTCCACCTGAGTTCCTGTTACAGTCAGTATGATTTTTGTAATACCCCTGATAGCCACAAAGGCCAGGGATCCACATTGCTGGAAACCAGTTTTGCTGAAGGGCAACGCAAAAAGCCAGTGTAACGCTTAAAATTTGTCATAACTCAGCCAGGTGGGGGGAAAAACCGCCGCGGTTCCACTGGAGGGTGACGCTTTCTGTTGTCAGGGAAGGTATGAAGTGACCAAGGAGGCAGTTTACGCCTCACAATCACCTGCTGACACCAGTTGAGTATTTGTATCCATTTCCATTGCGGCTGAGGTGTCAGCTCTTGGAGGACGCTAAAATCTCCACTTCATCCTCAGATGCAGAACTGGTAGGGAGTGGTGATGTTGGGGTCACCAGAGTTTCCTGTTTCTTAGCGGACTTCTTATTCATCTTCTTGCTCTCTCGCTTCTCTTTAGGGGCTTGCTGGGAAGACTTCTCTGATGTAACTTCAGACATTGAGGAAGACCATGAAGCCCTTCATCCAGCAGCTTGTGGTCCCTTCAGCCGCTGTCGAGTGCCCACTTTTGCATTGATTGAGACCTTGGAAGGGGAAGTCCCAAGGGATCACTTTCGTGTGAGAGGAGTAGGAGGAGGCTGTTGCTTCTCAGGCTGGGGGGAGGGGACTGACGTCCACGGTGTTTAGAGGGGGGAGGGTGTTGCTCCTTAAGTAGGTGCTTTGGGAGCAATGGAAGAGAAGTGCCCCCAATCATCACAGGGCAGATGTATTCAGGTGGCCCTCAGGGCAGAGATGTGGGAACTACTGTCGCCAGAGAGGGTGACATTGATGTAGCTGCAACATACGAAGATGTCATGTGAATGCTTTGCAGCCATTCATGTTTACGTTTAATCTCTTGGTAAGTACCAAGCGAGGTGGCGCAGTGGTTAGCACACTGGACTCGCACTCGGGAGGACGACGGTTCAATCCCGCGTCCAGTCATCCTGATTTAGGTTTTTTGTGATTTCCCTAAATGGCTCCAGGCAAGGCCCATTCTAAATTGCGCTTAGCTCGTCGTCGAACTGCAACAGAAGGTCGCGATGGAAAGCAGTCCCCCGGACCATGTAGAGGCTCTTACAGTGTGTGCTAAAACGGGAATATCACGCAGGTTGTGAAAGGCCAGGAACGCCTGGGACTGGGAAGAGGGTGCTGTCTGAAACAAGAAAGACCCATTTGTCAGTTTGGACAGTGCAGCCACTTCCCCAAACTTGTCTCTCAGGTTTTCAACAAAAAATAAAGGCTTTGTAGCCAGAAAGGAGTCCCCATCTCTTCTGCTGCAGACTAAATACCCTGGCCCATAAGTCTCCCTCTTTTTCCATACTCCTACATTCCTCCTATGTTTTAGCTAGGGAGGGAGCGATTTAGGGTCGTAGCTGTCAGAGTTATAGTCTGTCTTGCCCTTCTTAGAGACATTGGCGCCAGTCGATCACCGGCAAGAGATGACTTGGTCCACTTCATTTCAGGTCATCCACTCTGATGCCATCCACTCCGATCAGGGGCGCCACCTAGCCACGGCAAAGGCTATTTGGCGCAATGGCCGTATCATAAGTCCTGATGCCCCAAGAAGATGGACATCTACTCCTTGGCCTACATGGGGAGTTTGCAGCTCAGGCATCAGCAGTGCGATCCCTTTGTTGTCAGGGGCGATAACCAAGAGGGTACCTGACAGCTCTACCACAATGGATTAACGACCATTATGGATATTAGGTGTGGAGAAATCCAAAATTGTCATGGGGGCAAAAGAGGACAACGGAAAACAGAAGTAGATGATGCATAATTTAATGTGTCCTCTCCCAAAGTGCTGGATTGTGGGTGATGTTCCAGATCTATGACAGTGAAAGGTGCAGAAAGTCTAATTGCACAAGGGATGTATGGTGCACCACATAAGGCGCCCTTCCCCGAATGGCCCGCACTGCTGTAGAATTTTGAAAGTGGAAGGTCAAACCCTGAAAGGGGACTGTAACGTATTAGGCCGAAAAGTGGGAGACTCCTCTTTGTCGCCTCTTACGACAGGCAGGAATACCTCGCGCCTATTCTCACCCCCGAAGCCGTAGACGAGGAGGGAGAGGTTATTAGTGCAACAAGAAGTCGGCTCTAAAGTACCAGGAAGGTGGTACCATTTGGGCATACAGGCCCTCCACTAAGGTAATGCAATGCAATGCCGTCGTACTGAACGGAGATTATGTTGAAAAATAGGCCTTTGTAGCCAAAAGAGAGGTGAACGGTATGAGGTACTGGAACACTGAATAAAACCAACCTGCTTTCAGTAAAAAAGATGTTGTTTTACTTATTGAACGCTCGTTGTAAGTGAAATATTGTAAAACTAATCTAAACACCGTCCGAACAGGCCTAGGAAGGGCCACCGGACCGACCGGTCGCCGTGTCATCCTCAGGCCACAGACGTCTCTGGATGCGGATATGGAGGGGGATGTGGTCAGCACTCCGCTCTCCCAGCTGTATGTCTGTTTACGAGACTGGAGCCGCATGTTCTCAATCAAATAACACCTCAGTTTTCCTCAAAATGGCTGAGAGCACTCCGCTTGCCAACAGCGCTCGGCAGACCGGGTGGTCACCCGTCCAAGTACTAGCCCAGCCCGGCAGCGCTCAAGTTCGGTGAGATGATGAGAACCGATGTTACCACTGCGGCAAGGCTGTTGGCGAAATATTCTAATCCTCATGTTATATCTTCTATGTATATATATATATGAAAAGGTGTTACTAACCCCTCTGTAAAATCATGTAAATACACTATTTATATGAAAGAAATTGAAAGACGTTCTCAGAACCCTGCTGAGTCCTGAGAGCACTCTTATCTGATAACAAAAAATTGATAAGGAAACTGTTTCCGTCACTGGAACTATTTTGAACGGAAATATGAGAAAATGTATTAAGAGAATATTCTCGAAGAGTTTTACAATAGCACGGAAAATAACTCCATAACTGAGAGGTGTTTAAGTCGTGTTCGTATTTCATGTACTGCAACACCCGTTTAAATCTGAGTTGTAGGAAGACGGTATGCATGCGACAGCTTGCGTACCTAAAGTGTGCGAAACGCCGGGCATAGAAACCTTATTTTCCGGTCCTTATACCCCGGGTCGAATTGGTGATGAAAAGCGATTTGGTAGCCCTTGGGTTAGGGACCATTTGTATACCCAACAGAAGCATCGTCTTAGTGGCACTATTTTTCAGTACAGTGTCGTAGTATGAGTATTCACAATTCCTTCTGGTTAGGCAAATGAAGCACATAGATTGGTTCTTTTTGCATTTGATCTGGTCTACGGTGGGCTTGATGGGACTTATAGAGGCTTCATTAGTTCATGGTCGGTTCCTTGGAAAACAAAATAATTTTTTTTACCATATTTTCGCCGTCACTAGCGGACCAAACCCCAGACTAGAATTTGAAGACTGATATTCACAGATAAAGACTGAAATTTTTACGATGTATTTCTAGGGTCCCGATCTCGACCTATCTTAAAAAGGTTTCTTTAGATATTTATCCGTTTCCGAGATATAGAGGTTTAAAGTTACCCTACTTGTACACGTAAAATACGTTTGCAAAATCCAGTGAGAGGGGGAAATATGCGCAGAGAAATATGCTGTGAAGTGTCTCCGTTAACATCTGAGAACGCCCTGTTGTAATACAGAAGCAAATGCAAAATTTTTTTGTACATAAAATGCGGTCTGAGGAGTAAAATATATTTTGCGTTATTTCAGTTTCACATAAGTAAACTACCTAAATTTTTTGACCAAGACGTTTCTTTTCATATGTGTTAAGAGGGTAATCCCAAAACTAAGGTTTCGTATTTTTTATAAGTACATAGACCTGTTTATTTCTACAATGGTTTACATCAGTTTACAGCTTGAACATTTAGCTACTTTTCGACATAATCACTATTTCTGTCGATGCATTTTTGTAGACGTTGTGGCAGTTTTTGTATTCGCATGTCATACCAGCTCACCGCCATGCTGTTCATAAAGTTATGAACTGGCGTGGTTGTTGCTTGGTTTCAGGTGTAAAGTGGTATGCCCAGGTTTCGTCACTCGTGACAATTGAGTCCAGAGAGTTGTCCTGTTCGGCTGCAAGGCGGTGAAGAAATGTGCGAGAAGCATCAGCTCGTTGCCGCATGTGGTCCTCAGTCAGCATGAGTGGCACCCATCTTGCGCACACCTTCCGGTAGATCAATGTTTCCGTAAAAATTCTGTGAGCGGTGTTTCGGGAAACCTCAGGAACCAACGTGTAGAGATCATCCACGGTGATCTGCCTATTTAACGCTTGCTTTGCTTAACCTTCAACACTGTCTCTTCAGAGACTGACGGTCTCCCGCTCATTTGTTCGTCGTGAATTTCGGTCCGACCAGCTGCAAAGTTTCTACATCACTTACGAACGTTTTTGACATCCATGTACGACTCACCACACAGTTCCGTCAATTAGCGATGGATTTCAATCGGCGCAGTGCCATTTGCATTCAAAAACCGGATAACTGCGTTCAATTTGCACTTGGCGGTAACATCCAACGGGAGCTCCATTCTCAACAGCTGCCAAGCCAAAACTGAGCGTCTCAGCGCTGCGTGCGCATGTTTACACACAGCGCGTGAAGTACTCTTGATAACAGTGACCAACTGCCACACAAACAAAGTTCTGTACTGATAAAAAAAATAGGAGACCTTTTTGGATTACCCTCGTACATGCCTTGCAGCAGAAGGGGAAAGAAAGGAACCAGCACAAAAATGCTCCTATCGGAGAACAAGCGATGAAAATGTGTTCCTGTTTATTTAAAAGACTCAGACTGATATGTGGGCTACCAACTGTCTCATTGTACCTGTCTCATTTCCCAAAAATTTTGCCATATGAACGTATTCCCGCTCTTTATGCTGAGAGAGAAGAAGAAAGTAGCAGTGGCAAAGAGACGGCAAAGTAGTAAATACTGGAAGACATAAGAAAGTGGTTCTGGTATAGAAAGAGCGGAGGAGACAGTTGCAGGGTAAGAGGAAGAGAGGGACACTGCGGCAGTGGAGCATAGTTGGCAGTGACAGAACACTGCTAGGAAAAGAGTGAAGGAGACAGTGCCAGGAATAGAGAGAAGGAGAAAGTGGAAATGCGTGAGAGCTGGTGACAAGGAGTAACAGAGTGTATGAAAACGACAACGAAGAAGAGAGCGGTAGTGACAGTGAGAAGAAACAGCAGCAGAAGGAAGGAAGAAATGAGATATTAGCAGTAAGAGAGAGCAAGAAGACACTGAGAAGAGACTGTAGTAGTAGGGCAGGAGGTAGAGGACTGACTGGCCGCTGTGGCCCAGCGGTTCTAAGCGCTTCAGTCCGCAACAGCGCTGCTGCTATGGTCACAAGTTCGAATCCTGCCTCAGGCGGGGATGTGTGTGATGTCCTTAGCTTAGTTAGTTTTATGTATTACTAAGTCTAGGGGACTGATGACCTCATATGTTAGGTCCCATAGTGCTTAGAGCCATTTGAACTATTTGAAGAGGACTGTGGCTGTGACACAGGAGACAATGACAGAGAGACACAAAGAGATAATGACAATGAGTTGGGCTGAATGAGTGAGAAAGGGGAACTGGGAGTGGATGGGTATGAGCGACTCACAGCGATGGTCTTGTGGGTGTGAGTGACTTACAGTTAGGGGAACTTGTGGGACTTTCGCAAGCCAAAATTTTTGGAAAAATGTCTAAACGTACTGAGGAAGGTAGAATGAGGGTAGAATGAGACAGCTGGTACTCCACCTTTCAGTCAAGAGTTTTTTTTAAATAAACAGGAACACACTGACGTTATTTGTGCTGTTAATTTAAATGATTAGAAGAAATTAGTCACAGCTCACATGTACCGAAGTACTGACGGGTCGACAGTGGGAGAGTCCGGAATGTTTTCATGCAGTTCGCTGTCCGCAGCTCGTGGTCGTGCGGTAGCGTTCTCGCTTCCCACGCACGGGTTCCCGGGTTCGATTCCCGGCGGGGTCAGGGATTTTCTCTGCCTCGTGATGACTGGATGTTGTGTGATGTCCTTAGGTTAGTTAGGTTTAAGTAGTTCTAAGTTCTAGGGGACTGATGACCATAGATGTTAAGTCCCATAGTGCTCAGAGCCATGTGAACCATGTGCAGTTCGCTGACCATGTACGACTCAGTGCGATGCATTGTGTTATTCAGGTAAGACGTGTGCAAGTAAGCGACGTATTATCTGGGGCGCACATGTAGGTGCATAAACAGTCGCTGTTTGCAGTACTTCCAACGAAGCAGTCGGGCGAGGAAACGGTTGGCACACACTTTCCATAAGCCTAGTTTTCCTTATGGAGTCACAATCTAGATAAAGAGAGAGAGAGCAGTTATAATTTTGTTCTTCGATTCCTGGGTTGATATTCATTTAGAGATAGCAAGCGCACTTTATGCATGACAATTTTAATTCGTGCTACTACTAGAAAACGATGTTTACTTGACGTGATACAGAACACGTCATACTGTACGAGGAAAGCCAAACCATTACTTTCAGTATCATCTAGTATTGTGATATTATGGGACATCTGACAGCACAATGTTAAAATCAGTTTAACACAGGACAAGCGGTATCAATCAGACGCTATCTCCTTAAAAATTCACTGTACTCTATGTGGTGCTCATCTAACTAAAAGACACGTACCATCGAGTGAACAGAGAGCCTCTACCCTGCCAAAATTGGATCGTTAACTACCATAAGTGATACCAGTTGCACACGATGGTTCCGAAATGTATGTCTCTGTAGGAGTTGCATTTTTTGATGCGTAAATGAGCTGCGGGCAGTTCTTCTTGTTAAAAAAAAATACTCCGTCTTCAGGCCACGAGTGGCCTACCGGGACCATTCGACCGCCGTGTCATCCTCAGAGGGGGATGCGGATAGGAGGGGCATGGGTCAGCACACCGCTCTCCCGTTCATTATGATGGTATTCTTGACCGAAGCCGCCATTATTCGGTCGCGTATCTCCTCAATTGGCATCACGAGGCTGAGTGCACCCCAAAAAATGGCAACAACGCATGGCGGCTGGATGATCACCCATCCAAGTGCCGGCCACGCCCAACAGCGCTTACCTTCGGTGATCTCACGGGAACCGGTGTATCCACTGCAGCAAGGCCATTGCCATTCTTGTTAACAACAGAAGCATCGATATCAAACGTAGAGTTGGATGCCGTTCATCAAGCTATTCTTTACATAGTCGATTAAAAACTTGGTGCTGAGAATCTTACGCACCATTTGTCAAACGTGTGACTGCTGATTCATTAGGCAGTTTTACGATGCCTTCACAACAGATGTACAGGTCGACAAGTTATAGTATACACTGACATTAGGAGTGCCCTACAGCAAGAGGGCAGGCGAAGGAAAAACTGTAAATCCCTTGACACACGATACAGTGACACGCATCTGTCACCTGATCAATCCATAATGGGTACCGCGCCGTGTTGGTATTAGGGTGGACAAACGTGCAGACCAAAGGGTCTGCAACATCTACTTCCCCCAGAAGTACCCCTGTCGTACAATGATTTTTATAGTACACTGGCCAAGCAAGCGAAAACTGAATGGACAATGTTAGAGGAATTTGACCCTAACATCAAAGGCCGTGGTCGACTCAGTGACAGGTTCGACGCCACCCTTGGATTTTCAACTCTACGCCAATGAGAAAAGAAATTAATACTATTAACAGAGTATGAAACGTCCCCTTAGAACAATTTATACACGACTTAGCTTAAACTGACACATAATATTTTTAGCGCAACGCAATCTGACTTTCAAAAATCCCTACAAAAGAATGGCCCTGACTAACATTAACCTATACCCTTCACAAATCACTTACCTCACAAAAATCTTCGTTACTCAAGCTACTGCAATGCAGCGAGCGCCACTACTGCCAGCTAAATAAAAGATTCAAACTACGGAAGGCACTAACTACTGATAGGCATAGGTAGCAAATGAAAGGTTTTGATAGAGAACAAACAATGTATTTACCTCAATAGTGTTGAAAAACCATAGTATACATAGCAGTTCATAATATCCAGTATAACAAATTTCAAAACTCCGCCATCTCTCTCCCCACATCCACCACTGCTGGCGGCTCACCTCCAACTGCGCAACGCTACGCGCTGTTCACATCCAGCTGCCGCTGCCCAACACTACAATGGCAGACAACAATGCAAACTAGCCACAGGCTGCACACAGCACAGCCAGTGATTTTCATACAGAGCGCTACGTAACGTTGCCAATAAGAAAATATAAACAGCCTACTTACATAAAGAAAACATAAACAGCCTACTTACATAGCCCCCATGCTCCCCACAAAAAAATTTTACAAATCGTTTTGGGCAGTGGCCAATAATGATTTGAAAAAAATTTTCATAATTACAATAACAAAGATATCAAATGCACACACTTATTTATACAATGTTGGTCAAAAGCTAAAATTTTCTCACAGTCCATAAAGACAGTCCAGATTGTTCATCACAGTAAAATTTCAGTGTTTTTTTTTTCTAAGTCTGAGCAGTAAAAGACAATGCACACGGAAGTAGTGGATTTCCATGCAGTCTTGAAGAAGTAGTGTTGTCCTTCCAACTGAAAGACAGTGCTAACTCTTGACATGCTGACAGGTAATGGGCCACAACAGAGCAAAACCACACTAGAGTCATTCGACGTTTTGAAGAAGATTGTTAGGTAGGTCGTCACAGAGCAGACCCACTGTAGTCCTGGTAGAGAATATGGTATTGGTGTGCCACCAGAGGCGCAGACCCACTGCAGTCCTTGTAGAAATAATGGTATTGGTGGGCCATCAAAGTTGCAGACCCACTGTAGTCCTGGTAGAGATTACGGTATTGGTGGGCCACCAGAGGTGCAGACCCACTGCAGTCCTTGTAGAAATAATGGTATTGGTGAGTCAGCAAAGGTGTAGACCCACTGTAGTCCTTGTAGAGATGGCCAGCAGCCATCTGCTGCGACTGTGCAGGTGCACAATCACCATCGAAGACTCTTGCAGAGAAGATAGCAAGTCCATAAACCACCACTTGTGCACTCACAAAGTTTTTGGAATTGTCCTTACAACCAGCAATGCTGTTATCCAGTCCCTTGCTGAATTATCAACACACATGCAAACACTAACAGTCCCTACTTCTCACATTTTGTGCATTACTGTGACCAACAGAAATGTGTGCAGTGAAATGAATGCTTACAAGTTACTTAATTTGATTAACTGGTGTCAATTACAATATTATAACATGAGAATACAATTACAAAGGTACAAGATACATCATTAAAAACATAATAATACAGATAACATTTGTAGTAATAGGGGCTTTACAAAAGAATAGAAATAGACATATACATCAGTGTTACAGGAATTATGACATGAGTACATACATAAAAGATCAGAATAATTATTGAAACATCCACTTCACACATTAGCATTAAAACAAAACAGAATAAATAATGTCTAAGCATATTTACAAGGTAAATAACACATTATTAATGCCAATTATATTTGAGGATAACGGTATTTCCCATCATAGTGAATGTAGCTTAGTATTAGAAGAAAAAATTCTATGAAACTACGCAGAGACAGGAAGAAAACAAATACACAAGGGTACACAAACACATAGTGGGATAACACAAAAGGAAAGGACAGGGTTCGTTTTCAGTGTAACATTTGGTACTGCAGTCCCACCCAAAACTTCATTCCATAGATCGTTCCTCTTATTTCGACATTTGCTCCAGCCAAAAAAATTCTATCCAAGCATGCTTTCTGTATTCTGTTCACACATTTCTTACCTCATTATTTATTTACCATAATCTTACCTCAACATTTATTCCCAAGAAAATCCTACCTAATACTGTTGTCTCTAAACCCTACTTTTTTGTTCATATCCTCTTTCAAAATACTTTTTTTGGGCCAAACCAGTTTCTTATAGCTTCTCAATGCATTTCTTCCAATTCATCATAGTTAGTTTCTTATATAGTCTACCCCCTCTTAAGCTAACTTAAATCTACTGAGCTCAGATGCTAAACTAAGGGACGAGGTAATGCAGCAGCACAAAACAATGAACACAAACATCAATGACAAAAAATTTAAATAAGCAAAGCAATTGCAATATTACAACTAATATAAGGCACTGTGAAGCAAACAAGAAAAATAAATCAGTAGTAAAACTAGCTTAATAACTTATATCTAAACATGAGAAAGCTCAAGCAGAAAAAATATTACAGTAAAAATGGCCATGTTTAATACCTATGTCACATCTTAACACTAGAGTGATACATCACAATTTATTCTACAAAAGAAATTACCAAGTACTTGAAAAGATAATTCTGTATGCAATTCCTGTGAAGGGAAATGTGTTTTTGTGCTCCTTCGTTTTTTTTTAAGTACATCAAAGTTATTCTTTACTGGGTCTGTAGGCATAAAATATTTATATTAGTACATCTATAAAATTTTATTTTAACCAAGGCTGCAGTGCAGCTAGAAACTAGATATTAAACAAAATAGGTGAAGCAAGGCGTGAAACGTCATTCACTAGCCATATGGCATTTCATAATGCAGTAAACAATCTTTCAACTAGCAAGACAATAGACACGAAATGTTTCTCATCATTTCATTTCAGAAAATATCATAAATTAAGAACTCTACATCGAAATCACGTTTTCAAGTTTGAGGGTGTCGTATTTACGATGCTTTCTACAAAGGAATGTCAATAGCGAGGATAATTGCCTCCCCCTTTTTTTTCTGCCTGTGCCGTTGAAAAGGTACACACTATTGGTTTTTTCTTTTTTCGGGCATCTGCCGCCCAGCTGGGTGCCCACGACGCATTGACACATTGACGCATTACGTGCAGGTGGTCACTTCACTTTCTTACGGAAATATTTACGACAGCAGATTCCGCTACAGTGACAGTCTCATATAAAAATATTTCACAGGTCAAGAATTTGCGTTACAAATCTGTAGAAACAAAATCCTATTGATATAACAGTGTCCAAAAAATTTTCGTCGTCATTGTGATACATTCACGGATTTACATACATTTCATAAGTCTTAAAGTACGATTCTTGGTTTCCAACATCCTTTTTCACAAACCAGAGCCCCTAACCACTACTCATTATTCCTTACCTTATTCATCGACACTTATTCAATATTTCACCATAATAAATACGTAGCATAATCATATTCCCCATATAGCATCAGCTTATTGATCATAAACATACCGCAACAGCATAATACAGATCGTCGTCATAAAAATAACATCATAACACCTCAGTCAAATCTCAAAAATGTCGTAGCTTTCTGCAATAATTTCAAAACCTAAAGAAAATTCTCTGCTCATTTCACTAGTGTCATCTACCTCAAACATAGTTTAAAAATCATGATCCCATACCAAATACATCATTCAAAGCTCTCATAGTATCACAATGGTTCCAAAAAAATATGAACAGTTCACAAAGTACAGACAAAATACAGTTTCATAAGTGTGACGCAATCCAACTCTGTAATTGCGTAAACATGTGTCACTGACATAGTAAAAAAGTTTGTCTCACTCTGTTAAATGATGAGATAGCTGTGTAATTATGTGTTAGAGAAATATAGTACCGATGTGTAAAGTTGTGTAAACAAATACCATATTGGCTAGGGCTCCTTGTGCTTGCCAAACACATGGTACGCAAAGTAAGCGTGTACCCCCCTGAGGATTAATGTAATTATACCCTCAGGTGTTACAGATTACAGCAATGGAATGAAATGTATCACGGAAAACCTTTGTATTTCAAAAATCTTGAAAAATAAATGGTTTAAGTAAAAAATTAAGCACTCAAATGCGTGTCCTGTAGCGCTAAATGTGCATCTTGTTGTAAGATAATCTCTGTGGAAGTGTCGTAGTTATTTTCCTCCGAAATCTAAGTTCTGCAGAAGCCAATGTACTTACCTCAAGGTTAAAAAAAGTGAAATGCTTTGCGTATAGATATCTTAGTTATTACGCTTATTGTTATGATGAAGAAAGTACTGTGCTGTAACGTATTGTTGTGCTACGAAAGAGGCTGTCTCCTTGTAGCTATACCACAAAAGTTACTACTAAAACATGTTTTACTTTACAGAAGAATTGAGAAAAATTGTGCAGATATAAAACAGAAACACTGTAAAAGCAACATTGTAAATTGTCACTCATTAGTAGCGTTGTGATAAAATCGTGTAGCTGTCACATAAACTAACCACTGTGTCATCTGGTATCTCACAGAAAGTACTTTAAATCCAGAATGTTTCTTCAAGTAAATCAAAATGTTGCATTAAAACCTCATTAGCAGTACCAGTATATGTCCTAAGTATGTAAGCCTGATAGTCGTTACGTAATCGTGGAACTAACAAGCAAGAATGTACACACACAGTAACACTGTGTCCTTTAAGTTTTCCTGAGTTTTTTGCAAGTTGCGTAACCGAATCGGTAGATGCAACTGAGTCAATTTTAGCCCACAAAGTCTCATGATTTTCATGAACAATGGTTTGCAGTTCTTTTATGGCTGCTTCGTGATTCTGTAATGCATTTTCATGCCGCGAAAAAATAGGTTGAAAATACTCACAAATTTGTTTTTTTACGTCATTATAGACTTTTTGGCATTTCGATTCAATGTTATGTAACTCAGTAGTTAAATCTTCACGTGTTTGTTCAAGTGTGGTGTCTAACTTCCAAAGATTTTGTTCCATTGTGTCTAACTTTTGAAGATTTTGTCCCATTTGTTCCTGATTTTGTTCAAGCGTTGTATCTAACTTTTGTAGCCTTTGTCCCATTTGTTGCATTAACTGTAATAACAGTGCACTGGTGTCTGAAATATGTTCCTCAGTGCTATTCGCAACGCATTTGAACCTGCAATATTCGCAGTCTGACAAGCAGAAAATGTGTTTTGACTCGTTTGAGAAAACGGCGAGGCCCCAAAACCTGAATCTACAGTATTTGCAATATTGTGTTCTGTCATTTCGGATTCCTGAGGCGAGCTGTTGCCGACCGATCGATCGATAATGCTTCCCTGTTCACTAATTGTTTCACTGCCTACACCATTATTTGCAGCCCGCTCCATTTCCCTATGCACAATTACTAAATTACTACTTTGAACATTAGTTAATTCATTACACGGTGGCGCTAACACACTGCTTTCGTCTTCACTGTCATGTCTCAGTTTACTTTGGAGCCTAGTATTACGTTTTTCACACGCCATTATTGTCACAATATTTCACACGATAACACAGAAAAGCACAATTTGAAGAGCAACAATAAGAGAACAAATTAACATAGCACTGAAAATAATATCTCGTTAATTGCAAGCGCAGCTGCGAAATACTTGGTGCAAATCTACATGCATGCCACAACTGCTTTACTATACAACAATAGAAGACTGCAACTACAAAGGAGATTCTCTCTACAATTACGTGCTTGCAATAAACAAAATCTACACTAATTACACGAACTACAAGAAAAAATCAAAAGATTCCAGTGAGGTATCCTCAGCTAAGGGTCGACATATGAAACGTCCCCTTTGAAAAATTATACACGACTGAGCTTAAACTGACACATAATATTTTTAGCGCAACGCAATCTGACTTTCAAAAATCCCTACAAAAGAATGGCCCTGACTAACATTAACCTATACCCTTCACAAATCACTTACCTCACAAAAATCTTCGTTACTCAAGCTACTGCAATGCAGCGAGCGCCACTACTGCCAGCTAAATAAAAGATTCAAACTACGGAAGGCACTAACTACTGATAGGCATAGGTAGCAAATGAAAGGTTTTGATAGAGAACAAACAATGTATTTACCTCAATAGTGTTGAAAAACCATAGTATACATAGCAGTTCATAATATCCAGTATAACAAATTTCAAAACTCCGCCATCTCTCTCCCCACATCCACCACTGCTGGCGGCTCACCTCCAACTGCGCAACGCTACGCGCTGTTCACATCCAGCTGCCGCTGCCCAACACTACAATGGCAGACAACAATGCAAACTAGCCACAGGCTGCACACAGCACAGCCAGTGATTTTCATACAGAGCGCTACGTAACGTTGCCAATAAGAAAATATAAACAGCCTACTTACGTAAAGAAAAAATAAACAGCCTACTTACAACTAAAAGCGGGTAACATCAATGCTCAAAAAAGGAGACATTTCATACAGTTAATGCCCTCTCCAATCTGTCATTCCTCACAGAAGAGAACATTGTACATATATTGGGTGGTCAGAAACAGTCTGGAAAGCTTGTAAGAGCGTTACAGGGTGGCGAGAAATAATTGTTAAGAAATAATTAGATTCATAGCACCGTTTTCGAGTTAACTAGCATCGAAGTTAGCCAATCAGGCCATTGCACACGCAAATTAAAGCGGGCCGCCACAAAGTGTCGCGAAACGTATTCTTCCTTTGGTTTCCTAAAACCTAAGAAGTGAGCGCTACAACATTTCGACATAGGGCGGTAGTAAAGACTGAAACCGAGACAAAGGCTGGGCGGTCTCCTGTGCAATCATCTACGTCATGAGAAAAACTGAATTTGCCCGCGCAACAGCCTGACCGGCTAACTTCAAGACTAAGGAACACGGAAATAGCGCAACATATCGAACTTCTCTGCACAATCTACCCTGCAACGCCCTTACAAGCTTTCCAGCCTCTTTCTGACCACCCTGTGCTAACAGAATGCGATAACCTTAATCATCCAAGAACAGCTACATCGTACAATATTTTAATTCCAAAAAATATCTCTTAGAGTAACTCTTAGGTCGTCTTTGCTATTTCTTCTGTCTTTCTGAAAGGGAACTTTGAAATTGGAGGAACTTTTTTGTTATGTTATTCATTGTGTTATATATTTTATAATGAATTCACATAAATGTCTTGGTTCTGTCGTTATGTGATGTAGTCTTATCTGGTGAAATGAGCCTTGAGAAACCAACGGAAAAGGAACCAACAAAGATAGCAGAGTCAGATACAGAACACGACACTTTAGTCATGGATAACATGTTTCGAATTACTGTATTTATTTTATTTTGCAAATATTTAACGCCTATGCATACCTAACAAGTGGTATGCAAGTTGGGACACGCAGTGACTGTATGGAAGAAGTCGAAGAAAGTTTAAAATCACCTAGACATAGACTTGCTTAGAGACTGAGTACCACCTCAGTTTGAGGCCGACCTGGACGGAATCGACTCTGCCCATTTCCAAGGAGACATCTCAATACTTCCTCAATGACTTTTAGATATATCACAGGTAGCCTAAAGTTAGATGGCTGGGTTGGCAATTGGAAACAATAGCAATGTTTGTAGCTACAGCACTGGAAATCAAGTGATCTTTCTTAATTGACACTAAAGTTCTACGTGGCTCAAGAAAGTATTTTACATGTGGTCGCAAGTACTCTTAATCATTTGCCCACCAATACGAAATGTAACTATTTTAACTAACATTCAACTACACACATATGTTATTCATATTACTCAACCACTGGACTCACGATTACATCCTGTCACCTTCAGCTGAATTAATCTCGTTCTATTCCCATATTAAATGTATATCAAAGTTCCGTCTACCAGCGCCACAACGGGTCCAACTTTATACCTTTTATCTGTTGTTCAACTGTTGCAAATATTGTTAGTTGAGTTTTCTACCATGCGTCCTATGCATGTTTCTTCTTTCTAAAATCTAAAGCTGGCAGAAACTGATAATCTGTTTAAATAAAACCATGTGTGATGAACAATTAAAATTCTTCAGTTTATTTAAACATCAAGGTGACTGGTCATCTTCTGAGGTTTCAAGATACATCGTTTCTTGACCTTTATTGTTAAATTTAAGTGCTTTCCACTGGAAGTAAGAGTAGTGCCATAGAATAATAATTTCATTTTTACTAAACTCAAGCCTTTATGTGATTTAACAGTATGTATATGAAATGCATGGAATACAAACATACATAAAAATCATGTGTATGTAGACTGCACACTTACCTATTCTACATCAACGTAACATACACATATACACCAATGGATATATGTGTGTGTTTATCTTCCACATCTTCTCCTAAAGAACTTAATCGATTTCAACCAAAATAGGCACACGTGCTGACGTGTTTCCTATGAAAAGGCCAGAGTCGTTTCTCTCCAGGTCATTAAACTGGGCTAGTGCTGAGTCTATAGGGAAGCCCACGTCCAAATGATTTTAAACTTGCTTCGACTTCTTTCGTATAGTCACTGCCCGTCCCAACTTGTGTACTTCTTGTTAGGTACCTACAGGCGTTACATATTTGAAAAAAAAAAAGAGTAATTCGAAACACATGATCCATGACCAAAGTCTAGTTCTTTCTATCTGGTTCTGCTATCTTCGTTGCTTCCTTTTTCATTGGTTTCTCAAGACCCAATTCACCAGATACAACTACATCACATAATGACAGAACCAAGACATTTATGTGAATTCATCACAAAATATAAAACACAATGAATAACATAACAAAAAGGTCCTAAAATTAATAGGTTCCCTTTTACAATGGCAGATAAAATAACAAAGACGTTTGCCAACAAAACTATACAGAGAACTAAGAGCTACTCTAAGAGATTAATAAATCTTAATAATTAAAGTACTATACAACGTAATTATTCTTGGGTGACTGAACTTATAACTTTCTATTGTTGTTTGCGAAGAATTACTAACTCCCATACAGGTGGAAGTGGATGTAACATGGTTTGGTTACCCCTGACGTCTATGTTGCCCTACACAACAAGTGCGTTATGTGGGTGGTATCATAATGCATCCCAGAAGCTATATGTGTGGATCGGCATTGCTGAACAGAGTGACTGGACAGCTGGAGATAGGTAGTGTGAGGGGCAGGATGAGGTGGACAGAGAAAGGTGGAGGAGGAGATGGGCAGACAAAGAGGAGAAAAGACGAGATAGGTAAAGAGATGGGGTAGGAAGAGATGGGCAGAGGGAGGGGAAGGATGAGAGGGATAGAGAGCATATATAAGGAGATGGGCAGTGAGAGGGAAAAGAACAGTTGGATAGAGGGAAGGGAAGTAGTAGATGAATAGAGAGGAGGAGTAGATGGATAGAGAGAAGGGGAGGAGGAAATGGACAGAGAGAGGGGAGGAGGAGGAATGAACTAATAGAAAATTGGAATAAGTAAATATTTGAACAATGCAGGATTTCTCAGCTAATACATGTATATAATATGATGTGTGTGTGTTCCACATCTCCCCCTAAACCACTGGTTCGACTTCAACTTAATATTTAATGTTTGGAAAGAAGTACAGTGGGAATAACAAATACCTAGCTCCCATTCGAGCAGGAGTGACACAAGAACTGAGAGAGAGAAGGGGTGGGGGGGGGGGGGGAGAAAATGAGCAGACAGAGAGGGGTAAGGAGTAGGAGAACATGGACACACAAAGAGGGTGTGAGGAGGACATGGACAATCAGAGAGTGTTAAGAAGGTAGTGGACAGGGAAAGGGGAAGCAGAAGGTGGGCAGTGACAGAGGAGGAGCTGGACACAGAGAGAGGGGAAAAGACTGGTAGAGAGAGAAGTGAGAAGAAGATGGACAGAATGGTGGAAGGAGGTGAGTAGAGAGTGTGGATGAGATTGACAGAGAGAGGAGGGAGGGGAAGATGGACAGAGAGAGAGGGATGAAGAGATGGACAGAGAGGGTTGGGAGATGTGAGGTGATGTACAGAGAGAGGGAAAACAAGGAGACAACAGAGAGGGAGAGAGAGAGAGAGAGAGAGAGCGAGAGAGAGAGAGAGAGAGAGAGAGAGAGATGCATACAATATGTGTGAAACACACTTACATGGAAGAAGCCATGGCTTGAAAGCCAGTAATTTCTATAGCAGTAGTGGATATGATCCACAAACATGATATTAACTAATTAAACAATTTCTCCAAAAGAAAGGCACTCTGGAGGGAAACAATTTGAAAATGAAATGAAATCCAGTAGTTATGAATTAGTGAATAGTTTAATACCTTAAAGCTTACTGCTGATTACAGTAATAATATACTGAGTGATGAAATCAAATTTAACACATACAGTTGAAATTTTAAAACTGATTCGAATAACAACGATTTGAAAATCAAACCAGAACAACAGTTAACAAAAGTTCATAATATTTTCAAAACCAATAGAGTCGAAGTCCGCGATGAGTTCAAAAAAGAGAATACATAGCTAGAAAGAAAGTTAACAGTAGGAATATGCAAGGAATACAATCTTTGTTCTAGTCAATTTGAAGAAATAAATACTAAACTGAGCGTGTGTCAAACACAAGTCAAAGAAGCAAAAACGGTTTCTAAAAATGTTTCTAAAAAAGTTGAAGCAGTAGAACTTGATGTAGAACATTTAAATTACTAACATAGTCCGTCCCCGGTAGCTGAGTGGAGCCGGCATGGTAGCTCAGCGTGTTCGGTCAGAGGGCTAGCTGCCCTCTGTAATAAAAAAACTGAGTGAATGGATCAATAATAAACTTCAATGGGCTTCAAGGGACGTCCGCCACGAACAATTGCAACGAACTATAACGAACAAAATGAGATTAAAAAAAAAAGAGTGGTCAGCGCGACAGACTGTCAATCCTAAGGGCCCGGGTTCGATTCCAGGCTGGGTCGGAGATTTTCTCCGCTCAGGGACTGGGTGTTGTGTTGTGATCATCATCATTTCACCCCCATCGACGCGCAAGTCGCCAAACTGGCGTCCAATCGAAAGACTTGCATCAGGCGACCGGTCTACCAATCGGGAGGTCTTCGTCACACGCCTTTTTTTATTTATTGCTAACATAGGCAGTAGAGTAACCTATGGTAATTCGTGTAACGCTACAGTACAACATGTTGCTGCTGTTGACGCTGCTTTTATTGGATGCTGGAAATTTCTCCATTTTTATTCAGATATACAAATACAGCCATTAGAGATAAGGAGCTCTTTTAAATATATGTTGCCAAATGGATGATATGAGCGTGAGAAAATCTCATTTATTAAAATTTGTGTGGCTGGAGATGCTTTGCATTGGTCAGCTGAAGTCATGATACCGTGTAACACACTGTCTGAGTTTAATTCTGCCTACTTGAGCGAATACTGCTCCCATAATAAACAAAATTATGTATTAAGGGAATTTTGGAGTGGTAAAAATTGCTAAAATATCTAACAGAAAAGATGAAACCGGGAACGGTTATTATGTGGTTGGAAGGTAAACTGCCTTGATATTGGCAGAAAAGAATCATTTCCGCGTATAGAAACAATGTAGATAGATTCTTTGAATACCTTGTATGGGTAGAGAGAATAGCAGCTAATGAGTAGCAATTACATTCTAATAAGGGTCTCCCATTGTAGTAATGTAAGCAAACGAAACAATAAGATTGGAAACGTTAATGGGAGATGTTTGTAAGTTCGAAATATGAACGCCAATTATGATGAAGAGATGAAAAGGATGTAGACAGCATCCACATTTTCAAAATTATAACGAAAACAGACGTGTAGAGAATGTGCAGTTGAGAGAGAGAGGAGAGCAACATGCTTTCTTACCTGAATATGTAAATGATGTCAATAATAGGCCGATTGAAAGAATCCAATACCTGTTTATGAAGAAACTGGCACTCACTAGCCGGATACAATAACAGCCAATACCGCCAAAAAGAAAAAAAAAAAAAACCGAGAGTAAATCGACACACACCAACCCAAGATAGGAATGATGATGATTCGGCGTTGACTACCAGTACTGTTGATGTGTTCAAACATACCAAATATGTAACGGGAATCATTATGGAGACACTTTAAAAGTGGGATAAGTTTGAAAAGGCAAACAGTATAAATAATGGTTAACAGTAAACTAATTGAATTGTAACACGTTGTAACAGTTCTGTCACTAAATGTAACTGGGTTTTCTCTTTTGATGCTAGCCAATTGTCAGGATGAGCACTACTGCAATGGGCATTTAATTCTAAAGCATTATGTCAGGATGACAATACTAAATAAATTAATTTTTCTCTCTTAACAACATGTGGGCAGGGTGGGTTCTTCCTTGGCTCGGGTATGAGGTAGAATGAAACAGCATTTTTACATAAGATAACTTTTATTGAAGATTTGTACAACTGTTTCCTTACTCGATGTCCTGGCTCTGAGAGCGGCAGCTGTGTCGTTTGCGAAGCCTTCTGCTGCGGCAGCGGCGGCGTCTGATTACGCGTGGCAGTGTGTATCTCGTGTCACCGTCTCGCCCAGCTGACTGGAGACGCGCAGCGTGAGGTGGCCCGTTTAATTATTGTGAGCGAAGTCGTGCATCGGATGGTGATACCTTGGATGTGGCGTCCCAGTGTTTCTCTTCTCTAAGCAGCCGCGTGTGTTCGCGTCGGCCAGCGGAGCGGCGCAGCGGGGGAAGGCCAGTGTCCCGGACTCGAACAACGGACTCCCGCTTGCCAGTCTTTGGCTGTCAGATCTTCATCCCAGCTCACAGGTGACTGCTGATGTGAGGCCGTCTCCTTCCTGTCCTCACGAGTCACCCGGGTACCAAAAAATCAGACTTCAAATACCTTTTAACTTCTGTCTTCTGGCGCCGAGGCTGCTGCTTGATATTCCATTTCAGCGCCGGACTTGGTGCGTCTGTGCATGATGTAGTCTCTTCTTGCATGACGGTCTACAGCACCGAAACTGACTGAAAACTACTGCTACTCTCTTCTCTTTTCTTCGTCTGTCGGGCCCACTGCGTCTCGCGTATTTATTCACTTCAGTTTACTGGAGGTGAACGACTTCACGGTCATTGCCTCTTCTGTCATGTTGAAAAGCTTCTCGAAGAATCTTCTTAACGACAGTCATTGGCTCTTGGAATGTTGGCGAGGGCCTTTGCTCACATGTGACAACTGAGAAACACATGAGCCGGTCGGGCAATGCCCTGACGGCTGAATCGACAGCGTCCGCTTGTGTGGAACTTGCTGACTTCATGGTCATTGTCGCTTCTGCTTTGCTGTTCTGCCCACTGTTTGCCAGTGTGTAATTCTTCTAAACTAAACTAAGTTTTTCATTTATATTCTCATTTCTACTTCACTTTGATTTCACTAATTTATTTACTTAAGTACCACTCAACATTCCTCCACTGTTAGGAGAAATTCGCCCTCTAATTTACCACGCAACATTCCTCCACTCTTCACACGGCAAAAGCACTAACACAAGCAATGAAAACTCTCGACTTAGACGATTACACACGCTTCACATTAAGTATGTTGAAAATAATTTATCACTTTACTAAAGCACTGTACGCTCATGAATCACATAGTTCACACATAAATGGTTATAATAAGTCTAACAAATCTTGATGACAATGAATAAACAAGAATAGATTTTTCACTTAGAAAATTTCATAGCAACACCTGTTTAATCTACCCTATATTAATGCAATAATATCTATTCTACAGTATTGTTTACTTTAACATAAGACTGTTTAGTAAAGACTGAAGTACCATAAACAAAATTAATACGCTAATGCTCAAAAGTAACCACTGAAGTACACCAGTGTACAAGAGTGTGGTATCCAGTTAAAAGGGATTTGATGAAGTGGTATATTATTATTCGGCTTATTTTTTCGTCTTAAATAAAAGAAAACTGTACAAAGCAGAAACACCAACAGAAAGGTTCCAGATACTCCCATTCCTAGCATTATAATTTTAGTATTGTGTTCACGTTTTAACTTTAAAACATGTTTCATCATAACATTGGCATCAATTTGGCCTTGCTGTGAGTTTATGAACATATCTAATGACTTCAGAAGGGAACTGTCAAGGGCGTCATTGAGGTAGGATAGGATAGGTTTTGTGTAGGAAATGCTTGCATGGCGTTTTCTGAAAAAAGCAAACATGATTATGGACGTACCAACCTAGTAAAAACAAAAACAAAGAAAAGAAGGAATGCATTGTTAACTACAAGATCGCCATGTTTCTACGATCAACTTTTTTTCTTAAAAAATAAACCATTACCATTTATTTATTAATTATTTACATTTGTATATTTTCCACAGTCTACTATGATTCCACTAGGACATTCGCACCCTTGGTTGAAGATTGTGTGGTGCCATGTCTGTATGTTGTGCTGGCGTGGCCACTCTTTTTCCTTTTCGGGCACTTCCTCCACCCTTCGGAAAAGCAGACACTATTGTTGAAGGAATTACATCTGGAGCACCCTTAAAAGGTTTTAAACGACTTGCATGGACAATAGTAGTTCGGGTGGGCAGTTGCAGTTTAACGTTGACTGGTGACGCGATCTCAATAATTTGATAAGGATCTCTGTAATTTGTTATAAATATTTTCGTTTTTCCTTTAGCAATGTATGGGGTTGACAGCATCACCCAGTGACCGATTTTGTAATTTGGATATTTGGCTTGGGCATTACCTAATCTTTCCTGTCGTTCCAAAGCCTTTGTATTAGATTTTTGAACTTTTTTCCATACATCCTTCATCATTCGACTGAAATCTCTTACTGTTTCTCCGACTTTTCCGTTTTTCTGCCTGATTACATCAAAAGGGGACAGCATTTTTCTCCCATAGACCACTTCACAAGGTGACATGCCAGTTGCTTCATGCGTTTTGGCGTTGTATACCGACACGATTATTGATAAATACGTATCCCAATTAGAATGTTGTTCATTAATATAATAACTAAGCATCTTGCCAATTGTCCGATGAACTCTTTCTGTGCGTCCGTTGCACTGAGGGTGTAACGGAGTTGTGCGGAGTTTACGAATTTTTGGTAAGTGGCATAGTTATTTCATTAATTCAGACATAAAATTAGATCCCTGATCTGTGATAATAGCTTCAGGTACGCCAAATTTAAGTATCCAGTTGTTAACTAAAGCTTGGGCAACTGTATTTGCTTGCTGATCTGGGAGACTCACCATAGCTAGATAGCGTGAAAAGTGATCTGTAATTGTAAGAACATACTTATTACCAGCAGGTGTTTTATGATGTGGCCTGTAGAGATCCAGTCCACAGATTTGAAATGGACATGAAGCCTCGGGGAGCCTCTGTAACGGTACTTTTAAACGAGAAGGTTCAGCTCGTTGTGCACACCCAATGCAATTACGAACGTACTGCGCAACATCCTGCTTTCTGCTTTGCCACCAAAATCACTCTGCTACACGTCTTTCGGTTGTCCGCTGTCCACCGTGTCCTGCAAGGATATGATCGTGGGCCTCTGCCATTATTTCTTGTCTAAGGTGTTGGGGAACAACAATTCGCGGTCCAAGTTTTGTTTTACGGCATAATACACCATCTTCAAAGCTAAATTGTTTTTGAGTTGCGTATTTTTTGCATTCTGTATCCTCATTTTACGCCTTTATCCAGTCCTTAGTATCTCGGCCTGTTCCTTCCAAAAGTACTATTTTCCGACTTAGGCAATCTGCATTCGTGTGTTTTTTGCCTGGTTTATGGACAACTTCGAAATCCATTTCGGAAAGACGTAGGGCCCAACGGGTGAGACGACTAGATGGATCCTTTAACCCAAGCAACCATTTTAAAGCTGCGTGGTCTGTAATAACCTTGAATTTCCTACCATACAAGTAGCATTTAAAGTGTTTGATGCCATAAATAACACTTAACAATTCTTTCTTCGTTGTGGAATAATTTCTTTCTGCCGTTGTTAGTTGTCTCGAAGCGTAGGCTATGGGGTGTTCCGCGCCATTAATATTCTGACTCAAAACTACTCCTACTGAATGACCACTTGCGTCACAGGATAAAATAAATTCTTTATTATAATCTGGGTAGGCTAATACTGGACTGTGTGTTAACTTATCTTTATGGATTTGAAATGCTGATTCACAATCTTCAGACCAATGTAATTTTGAACCCTTTTTCAATAATTGGGTTAAGGGTCCGGCAATTTCAGCAAAATTGTGAACACATTTTCGGTAATACGATGCGAGACCACTGAAACTTTGTACTTCCTTAACGCGTTGTGGTGTTGGGAAATCCTTAACTGCCGAAATTAATCGAGGATCTGTTTTAATTCCTTTTTCACTAATGACATGCCCTAGGTATGTAACCTCTGTCAATGCAGAACTACATTTTTCCATATTTAATGTTAATGGTAGCTTTTCTAAGTCTCTGAAAAACATTACACAGACGCACAGCATGTTCATTAATGTCTTTGGAGAATACAATAATATCGTCTAGATATACACGCCATTGCTGAGTTTTGAGTCCTCGCAATACTCCATCGAGTAGTCTTTGAAAAGTTGCTGGTGCATTTTTCAAACCGAAAGGCATTGTTTTAAATTGCCAGTGGCCTCCAGGGGTAGAAAATGCTGTTTTACGCTTATCTTCAGGTGCAACTTCCAATTGATGATATCCGCTACGTAAATCGGTTATTGAAAAGTATTTACTGTTACCTAAACTGTCAATGATATCTGTAATGTTTGGAAGAGGATAAAGATCTGAGATAGTTTGTTTGTTAAGGTGTTCTTTAGTCACAACACTATCTATATCGTTTCGTACCGTCGGGAGACTTCTTTGGAATAATTACAATATCTGAATTATAAGGCGAATCAGAATATTCTATAATTCCATCTTTTAGATGCTGTTCTAAAAATTCATCCAGTACTGGTTGTAAGTGATGCGGAACTCTACAAGGCTTCCTGTAAACTGGAGGGCTATTTCCTGTTGGGATCCTATGCTGTGTGATATCTGTTGCTGGCAATGGACCTTCTGCATTAAATAAATCTTGGAACTCAACTAAAACTGCTTCTATCGTGTCTCTATCATTTCCTTTCAAATGCTCAATCTTCTGGCGCAATGCGGTTTTATAGGCGTCTGGTTTCTGACCATCAGTAATATGTGACCAAATGAAATCTTCTTCTTCAAAAGTACTGACTGTAGCTACTAATATTCCCTTATGCAAATCTTTGTCCTCCACTCCGAAATTGTCAATATGTACCGGTACTTTTCTTTCTCCTTCAACGTCTTGAACCCGTACAATACTTCTACGTACAAAACAATGTGATACATCTAATTCCTCATTTTCTTCTAATGGCTCTATTAGACACACACTGTATCTGTAGGTACCTCGGGGTCAACGGTCATCCAGAAAAGTTTTCCTGAGCCAGATGGTATCTGATCCCGCGAATCAACCTTCAAGGACGTTGCACGCAGTGTAGTTGATTTCGCCTTCCGGTTGGGGAAATCTTGCGGCAGTGGGCCCTTTGCAGCGGTGTCACCTAGCTGAAACAATATTCCGCTAAGTTCTACAGTTTGCTGTCTGAGGTCGATTTTAGCGTGATGTTTATTCAGGAAATACAACCCTAGGATCGCGTCGTACCCGTCAGTTACCTATGTTACCACTTCTACATCTTCTCGAAATTGTACACCGTGAATATAGAAATTCAGTGATTTACATCCTAATGACTTCTCTGTACCTCCCCCTATTCCACTCAATCTATACCTAGGAGGGTCGTATTTCTTTTCTCCAATGTATGCATTACTTACTATTGATACGTTTGCGCCTGTATCCACCAGTATCCTTGCCTCTTTATCCTGTATGGTAGCAGATAACCAGCATTCCGCCTGCACATTCGCCTTAATGGCATGAAATTGTATTGGGAACGCCTGGCGGCGGCTCCGACATTCCCGTTTGAGTTTAACTGATTTCTGTTTCCAAAAATTGTCTTAGACCTACATTCCTTAAATGTGTGATCTATTCTTTGGCAATTAGTGCATTGAGGTTGTCTGCAGTTTTTTGCTATATGTCCCTGTCGATCGCACCTAAAACATCGTACACCTGCTGAAAATACATTTCACTTCTCCTTGTATCTGGTGGCAATGTCTATTTCTTCGAAAGCCGTTGCCACAGATACAGCTTCCGCAAAATTTTTAGGAAACTCTGCCCTGACACGACGGGACGTTTCAGGAAGTAACCAACGTAAAAATGTATCCAGAGCTCTATCTTCTGCCTCTTGTAAAATGACTTTATTTGCTTCATCACTAGTTGTCAACTGATAGGTGTTAATATTAACTTTTCTGATCCTATCTACAAAGCTTTCTAACGACTCGTTTTGCCTCTGAGTGATAGTGTTTAATTTTTCCCTATAAAATCTACAGCTGTTCTGTTTTTGAAAACGTTTAAATAATCCTTTCTTCAATTCCTCAAATGTTGGAGCATTCCGTAATTCTTCGTGGTATAATACGTGTGATTTAGCCTCCCCTATCAATCTTAACTTTGTCATTTGTAAGAGTTGTTCATCTGACCATGATCCTAACTTTGCAGCTGTTACTAAGTCATCAAAAAAGGCTGTTATGTCTTCGCCAGGTTTACCTGAAAAAGGAGTTAACAAGGCTGCTGCTGAGGAATCTAGGGTGGGAGGGATTGAACTGGTTTGCCTAACCTCACTCAACTGTTTAAATAATGCATTATTATCACTTTTAAGCTGTGCTATCTGATTAACTAAGCTCTGAATAGCTTCCTCAGTAGAAACCGCTTGTGGTGCTGACTCTGACTTTGTACGATTTCATGTCATCATTTTACAACTATTAGTTACACAATCTTACTACACTGAATGAAAAAGATGTTTAAATATTTTCGACAAACTCTTAAAATTATGAGAGAAGATACACTTCTAAATAAAGAAAATATTACGAATGATATGCAAACCTCTATTCTTTCACACATTAAACAATACTAACTGTGGACCTTTAGTGACTGTCATTCACACCTCACATTGAGCCAAGGGTTTTTCTCTGACACCAAATGTAACAGTCCTATCACTAAATGTAACTGGGTTTTCTATTTTGATGCTAGCCAATTGTCAGGATGAGCACTACTGCAATGGGCATTTAATTCTAAAGCATTATGTCAGGATGACAATACTAAATAAATTAATTTTTCTCTCTTAACAATATGTGGGCAGGGGTATGAGGTAGAATGAAACAGCATTTTTACATAAGATAACTTTTATTGAAGATTTGTATAACTGTTTCCTTACTCGATGTCCTGGCTCTGAGAGCGGCAGCTGTGTCGTTTGCGAAGCCTTCTGCTGCGGCATCGGCGGCGTCTGATTACGCTTGCCAGTCCTCGGCTGTCAGATCTTCATCACAGCTCACAGGTGACTGCTGATGTGAGGCCGTCTCCTTCCCGTCCTTACGAGTCACCCGGGTACGGAACAATCGGACTTCAAATACCTTTTAACTTCTGTCTTCTGGCGCCGAGGCTGCTGCTTGCTATTCCATTACAGCGGCGGACTAGGTGCGTCTGTGTATGATGTAGTCTCTTCTTGCATGACAGTCTTCAGCACCGAAACTGACAGAAAACTACTGCTACTGTTCTTGACTTCCTTCGTCTTCTTCGTCTCTCGTCTGTGGGGCCCACTGCGTCTCGCGTATTTATTCACTTCAGTTTACTGGAGGTGAACGACTTCACGGTCATTACCTCTTCTGTCACGTTGAAAAGCTTCTCGAAGAATCTTCTTAACGTCGGTCATTGGCTCTTGGAATGTAGGCGAGGGCCTTTGATCACATGTGACGTCTGAGAAACACGTGAGCCGGTCATTGCCTGTTCTGTCACGTTGAAAAACTTCTCGAAGAATCTTCCTAACGACGGTCATTGGCTCTTGGTATGTTAGCGAGGGGCTTTGCTCACATGTGACAACTGAGAAACACGTGAGCCGGTCGGGCGATGCCCTGACGGCTGAATCGACAGCGTCCGTTTATGTGGAACTTGCTGACTTCATGGTCATTGTCTCTTCTGTTCTACTGTTCTGCCCGCTGTTTGCCAGTGAGTAATTCTTCTAAACTAAACTAAGTTTTTCATTTATATTCTAATTTCTACTTCACTTTGATTTCACTAATTTATTTTACTTAAGTACCACTCAACAACGTAACAACGGAACTGAGGTACGTGCTTATACACTGAAGCGCCAAAGAAACTAGTATAGGCATGCTTATTCAAATACAGAGATATGTTAACAGGCAGAAAACGGCACTGCATTCGGCAATGTTTATATAAGACAAGTGTCTGGCGTAGTTGTTAGATCAGTTACTGCTGCTACATGGCAGGTTCTCAAGATTTAAGTGAGTCTGAACGTAGTGTTATGGCCGGGTCACGAGCGATGGGACACAGCGTCTCCGAGGTAGCGATGAAGTGGGGATTTTCCAGTACGACCATTTCACGAGTATACCGTGAATATCACGAATCCGGTAAAACGTCAGACCTGCTGCTGGAAAAAGATCCTGCAAGAACAGGACCAACTAGGACTGAAGAGAGTCGTTCAACGTGACAGAATTGCAACCCTTCCGCAAAATGCTTCAGATTTCAGTGCTGGGTCATGAACAGGTGGCAGCGTGTGAAACATTCAACGAAACATCATCTATATGGGCCTTCGGAGCCGAAGGGCCACTAGTGTACCCTTGATGATTGTACGACACAAAGCTTTACGCGCCGCATGGGCCCGTCAGCAACGACCTTGGACTGTTGATGACTGGAAACATGTTGCATGGTCTCGTTTCAAAACGTATCAAGCGGATGGGGAGTCCTGCAGGATTCATGGTGTCCATTCCGTCCAGCACTATTTCAGACATAAGTCGAGTCCATGCCACGTCGTGTTCTGACACTTCTGCGTGCTCATGGGGGCCCTACACGATATTAGGCAGGTGTACCAGTTTCTTTGGCTCTTCAGTGTATTTATGGCACTGATGGAAATTTGTAGGCTAAAATTTCCCTAGAGGAAGTAGATTCAGTATTTGAAAGTTATGAAGACGAGGAGTTAATAAATGAAGGGGGTTGCAAGTATAATTAAGATCAGGAACCTATGAGCAGCGATAACTTCTCAAAAGAAGTTGTTGGTATTTTGTATAAAAATGCCGTGAAGAAATACAGGTGTTCAAAAAGCTTAATTGATGTGCTCCAAATAAAGGTAGAAGAGGTCGTCAAATGCTTT
This sequence comes from Schistocerca cancellata, assembly GCF_023864275.1. NCBI lineage: Eukaryota > Metazoa > Arthropoda > Insecta > Orthoptera > Acrididae > Schistocerca > Schistocerca cancellata. The sequence continues at coordinate 766,323,056 of NC_064629.1, forward strand.
GGATTGAAATTAGTGGACCAGTTAGAACATGCAGCTGAAAATATGATTATTGATGACCCCATTCATCTAAGTATAAATGTAATTGAAACTGAGAGAGATTATTTTAGCCGGAGACAGACCGAAAAAGACTTGCTTGATAAACTTCATGAGGCACCTGTGCAAAATACAATAAGCTATCCTGTCACAGAAGTGAAGCAAAGTGCGTTGTTCTGAGCTTTCTTTGATTCTGTTCCTAGCAAGGATAAGTCAATTGCATTGAGAGTATCTCGTTTAAGAACAGTGAGTGCAACTGGAAAAATTTCTAGACCAGTGGAGCAATGAGCATTGATACTCATAGTTATAAGAGACGTAATTATAGACAATCCTTGTTTAACTGTGTTAGATTTATATGTGGATACGTTAATTGGCACTTATTATAAAAGTACCAAGTAAAAATTGACTTTGAATAGAGTCAAGTAGCGTTAACGTTGCCAAAATCTGATGTAATTCCTGCGTCTTTCATTGGGAAGCGCATTGTTAACGATAATGAAATATTAGTGCTACTGATTAGACTAACTAAAAGTGGAGGGTGCTTGGAGAAAGACAATGAATTTTTGCACCATTTAGAATAACAAGGAAGCGGCGTGCAAATGCTTACAGTCTGGAAAATCCAAGAATTAAGACAGAACCATTTTGGATCTAAATAAATTTGTAGGGAATTTGCCACTCTTTGGCGGATACACAGTCCGGCGAACTGTACATTCCCTGTTGAATGAAACCTTATTCATCTTTCTGGGTTCACTCATTCTTCAGTCCTATCTTAGTGGGCAAGAATTATATGTCTTCATGTTTGCAAATACGCTATCAGTGAGTACGATTTCTCTTAGTTTAAGTATTCACCGATTAGGACATACATAAGTTGTGACATAGGAACCACGAGAGGAAAGTTTGCACAATTCTTCATTAAAATTCTGTGACTACAGACAAGAACTGAGAAGGTAGTAGGAAATAGGGGTTGTAAAATCTGGAAGTAATGATTTGTAGGAAAATATTTGAAATATGTTTCATGAAAGCTAGTGAAAGCTGAAATATTATAAAATGTAAGAAATGGAATCAGCTTAACTTTATACTTTAATCTAATTAATATTCTATGGGTACTTGAGACAATGTAATACGCTTGAGCCTTACAGAGGCAAGCAAAAGCATGTTTGCTATTATATGAAGGAGATGTGAAGAGGGGTGTAGCTCAAGTCAGAAATTTGTGTAAAAAGGTCAACAGCCTGACGCTGACGTAAGGCAAACGAAATTGAGGTCTTTAGACTGATTCAACCAATGGAAAAATGAGATGTAATGGGGTCATTAGGCTGACCTAAACCGTGTAGAAATGGAAATGGAGAGGAGTTCTCCATTTATAGCCCTCACATTGCAGGAAGCGTTTTAAAGAAATGTATACTTGCCGTAAGGAACGTGATTAATTTAGATGTTGATACTGACAAACACAGTCAGTACTTAAAATGGTTAAGAAATGCAGACTGAGAATTGTAAAAGTAATAGACATAGTCTTTTAATGAAGATAACAAAAATGTATAGTAACTATCGACAAAGAAATAACTATGTAGTAATCTAATCCACATGCTAATTAAGCCAGGCATAGCTAAAAGCCCACTGAGGTTACTCAACTTTACAAAATTACGGAAGAACTATAATAATAATAATAATAATAATAATAATAATAATAATAATAATAATAATTAAGATCCCAATACCATAACAGATAAATGCAGACTTTGCAAACAACAAATAGAAACAGTAGATCACATCAAAAGTGGATGTACAATACTAGCAAATACAGAATACCCCAGAAGACATGACAATGTAGCAAAAATAATACATCAACAACTTGCCATAAAACATAAACTAATAAAACAACACGTTCCCACATACAAGTATGCACCACAAAAGTACTGGAGAATGATGAATACAAATTATACTAGAACAGAACCATTATAACAGATAAAACAACACCACATAACAAACCTGACATCATACTCAGCAATAAAAAGAAGAAATTAACACAAATAATCGAAACATCCATACCCAATACAATAAATATACAAAAGAAAACAGGAGAAAAAATTGAAAAATACATCCAACTGGCTGAGGAAGTCAAGGACATGTGGCATCAGGATAAAGTTGACATTATACCAATTATACTATCAACTACAGGAGTCATACCACACAATATTCAACAGTACATTAACGCAATACAGCTACATCCAAACATGTATATACAACTACAGAAATCTGTAATTATTGAGACATGCTCAATTATCCGAAAGTTCCTAAATGCAATGTAACATATACCGTACAGTTAAAATGAAGTCACGCTTGATCAAGGTCCAAGTCACTTTCCATTTCTGACCAGACATAACGTCTGAGAAAAGAAAGAAAGATAATAATAATAATAAAATCATGCAATGTAGCCAATATGTGCAAACTATCGATAAGGACCTATTAAAATGAAAGCGAAATTTTGTAAAGAGCAGAGTTCGTAAAACAGTTCCTGCAGTAAAAAGAGAAATTAATATGGCTTTAAAAGCTTCGCATATTTCAAAAACGATGTACTGTAATTAATCATCTTGGAACAAGGTACTTGTTTTGAAAGAAACATTCCTTCTGTTTATTTATATTACGTTATACAAACAACGCGCTACGGTCGCAGGTTCGAATCCTGTCTCGGACATGGATGTGTGTGATGTCCTTATGTTAGTTAGGTTTAATTAGAACTAGGCGACTGATGACCTCAGAAGTTAAGTCGCATGGTGCTCAGACCCATTTTTTTATACAAACAATGGGAATTTAAAACTTCCTGGCAAATTAAAACTGTGTGCCGGACCAAAACTCGAACTCGGGACCTTTGCCTTTCGCGGGCAAGTGCTCTACCAACTGAGCTACCCAAGCACGACTCACGTCCCGTCCTCACAGCTTTACTTCTGCCAGTACCTCGTCTCCTACCTTCCAAACTTTGCAGAAGCTCTCCTGCGAACCTTGCAGAACTTGCACTCCTGAAAGAAAGGATATTGCGGAGACATGGCTTAGCAGGAGAGCTTCTGCAAAGTTTGGAAGGTAGGAGACGTAGTAATGGCAGAAGTAAAGCTGTGAGGACAGGGCCTGAGTCGTGCGTGGGTAGCTCAGTTGGCAGAACACTTGCCCGCTAAATACAAAGGTCCCGAGTTCGAGTCTCGGTCCGACACACAGTTTTAACCTGCCAGGAAGTTTCATATCAGCGCACACTCCACTGCAGAGTGAAAATCTCATTCTGGAATGGGAATTTAAGTTATTTTGTCCCCCATTATCATAACAAGAGAACAAATGGTGAGGTTATGTTATCTGTTTCTCAGGGACATGAATGCATCATGTGAGTGCAGCATGCGAGAGGTGTGGAGAGAGTGGCGAGAAGGGTACCAACTAGAGTGACTTCTTCCATTTCCCTTGTATAAGAACATATTGGCTCACCATTCTGACTTCCCCCTCTACCCAAAGTGATTAGTGAATGATAATTGGTTCACTCGCCATAGTGCCTACAATCTATAAAATTGATGAGTGAGTTCCAAAGTTGTATGTGTGCAGTATATCTTGGTTCTTTTATTTCAGGTACATTAAATAAAAGTAAAACAATGTTTCATGGGCAGTATCATCTGAGTATATAGACATTTGAATATAAACAAAGTACATATTTAGCTAGAGAAATATTGGGATCGTTGTAGGTCTTCAAATAAAAACGATATAGTTACTCTTGTGTTAAAAAAAAGTGCTGGTTGAGTACTGCTGCAGACGCTCCTTCGTTATCCGCGCCGAGAATATATAAAAACTGAAATGATTGCTCTGAGAAAATCATTCGATCAGCGGCAGTTATGAGGATTGTGTTATGCTCCACTACAAAATGCGCCGTGATTATTTCCGCGACTGTCCGAGCAAGTCTCGGATGACGTTAATGACGAGTGACGTTATTGGGTTTTCGGTCGAATGAGATATCATGTATATCTTGTGACACCGTGTAAAAGTGATCCTAATTGCATTATTGATTTACTCGCAACTCGTGTGTCGTTTACGATGTTTCGTTTTCGATGTGTCGTTTCCTGTGTCGCTCGCTATATTACATAAAATCATGTCTGAGGTTATTTCGCACCTCTAAGGTGAGCTATTAACTTTACGTACTTAGGAACAAAGAATAGAAGTAGTCTCTGAATTTTGTCAAATGCTGAGCAGAGTAGAAAAAGCTTTAATGATTTCCCAAACTAATTCCTGTACTTGTGAACTTTTGTCAGAATATATTGCTCAGGTAAACGACAGTAGACTTTTATTCATCGTCGTGACTCCCGGCTGCTGTGCCGTATTTTTAGAGAGACAGAACATTGTATTTTAGTTTTGGCAAGCTGAATAGTGGACCTTTGTACTGAATACTATGAAGAGAACGTTTACAGTCGCCGCCACATAGTCCAGCGCCTTAGTAACTGCACCACAAACTAGAGTATGTGTAATTACTTGAATTAAGATGGCCCTATCTGGATATATGCCAGGTTCTTCGAAAATATAAATTAATTGTATTAACTGTATCACTGGTAGTCATATTATTTCTTTAATTCGTTGCTGGTGAACGACATCTGTCGCTGAGAATTTCATACAGAGAATCAAATTCAAATTCATAGATATGCGTCACGGTGTGCTAGTGATAAACGGCTGGTTTTGCCACGTGAAACATTTAGACAGAGGGCTCAGAGTTTCCTAAGCGTCTTCGATGATAAATGTGTGTAAGGATATTTTCATCAGTGGTACACGCCTGAAACTTATCTAAATATAACCCTTAGAATGTGAGTTTCTGAAATGTAACGTGGTAGCGTACTTCATAGCAGTTGGAAGTCTTAGATAAAAACAAATCAACATTTCTGTCTATTTTTATTCTTTAACCCCCCCCCCCCCCCCCAGGAACCATGGACCTTGCCGTTGGTGGGGAGGCTTGCGTGCCTCAGCGATACAGATGGCCGTACCGTAGGTGCAACCACAACGGAGGGGTATCTGTTGAGAGGTCAGACGAATGTGTGGTTCCTGAAGAGGGGCAGCAGCCTTTTTAGTAGTTGCAGGGGCAACAATCTGGATGATTGACTGATTTGTCCTTGTAACACTAACCAAAACGGCCTTGCTGTGCTGATACTGCGAACGGCTGAAAGCTAGGGGAACTGTAGTCGTAATTTTTCCCGAGGGCATGCAACTTTACTGTATGGTTAAATGATGATGGCGTCCTCTTGGGTAAAATATTCCGGAGGTAAAATAATCCCCCATTCGGATCTCCGGGCGGGGACTACTCAATAGGACGTCGGTATCAGGAAGAAGAAAACTGGCGTTCTACGGATCGGAGCGTGGAATGTCATCAAGGGATCACAAATTTAGCATTGGAGGGCAGCGTGAAGGGTAAAAATCGTACACGGAGACCAAGATATGAATACACTAAGCAGATTCAGAAGGATGTAGGTTGCAGTAATTACTGGGTGATGGAGAAGCTTGCACAGGATAGAGTAGCATGGAGAGTTGCATCAAACCAGTCTCAGGACTGAAGACGACGACGACAACAACAACAACAACAACAACAATGTATTATCGTATCATATACGAGAGTAACTCTTCCTTTAAAATAAAAGTTTTCATTTCAAAACTGTTTGAGTTAAGGGGGGTAGGACGTCAATTGGGCCGACTTGGAGCAGGAGAGACACCACACGACATTTTAATTTCCCCTGTCTATACTTTTACAAATAAATTCATAAAACTTTGTCAACACGACCAGGAAGGATTCGGGATTCAAACTCGTAGCTGTGTAAGAGCAGAAGTATAACAAAATAAATTTTTTTTACGTGAGAAATTTCATCATTTTTTCACTTAGTATTGGCTGCATTTGTTGCTATAGGTACACTTTTCTTCACAAGTAAGAGAGATTCTTCGATGAATTTTGCACAGCATACAAACCATACTTACTGGTGTATGAAACTCTAGAATTTATTTAATTAATGATAAAATGAATGAGCTGTTACATTTTAAACTTCATGTTTAGAAAAAACTCAAATTTTATGGTTAATTATTTTTATTTTTAGCACAGTTTTTAATAGATTTGGAAAATTCTCTAATTTCGTACACCTGTAAGTATGGTTTGTATGCTGTGCAAAATTCATCGAAGAATATCCCTTATTTATGAAGAAAAGTGTACATATAGCAACGAATGCAGCCAATAGTAAGTGAAAAAATGATGACATTTCACATGTAAAAAAAAAATATTTTGTTATATTTTTGAACTTCCACTGCTGTAAGCGTGAATCCTGAACCCTTCCTGGTCATACTGACAAAGTTTTATGAATTTATTTGTGAAAGTATAGACAATGGAAATTAAAATGTCCTGTGGTGCCTCTTCTGCTCCAAGTCGGCCAGTTTGACGTCCTACACCCCTTAAGGTAGTTGCGTTGCTAGTCCACGATCCTTTTTGATCTACCTCTTTGGAAGTCAGACATCTGACCCGTAACTTTACACTTCATCGATGCTCTAGTGACGTTTGTTGTAAATAGCTGTAGCTACAATGTTAGAAGGAAAATTACATTTATAAAATTTCCTTAGGTTTGATATTAAGTACTAATGTGTGAATTTTACTCCCTTCTGGAACTACACTGCGCAACCCCACCTAAGGAGTGTCGGAGAGATTTCCTGGCCTCAGGGTGCCAGAGCAGCCGCGGTGCACGACAAAGCTCAATAGAAGTCGCAGTCTTTGACACCACATTTTTTTATGTATTCAACAAAGGTGCGTGGGTGGTACTGAGGGTACTGCCAAACTGGGGGAGGGAGGGTTGGAGGAAACCTTTGTCGTTGTATTCACGCACATATCGAAGTTGCACCCCACCTGATCAGGCCAGAGGAGGGCGCCAAACAGGAGGTCTGAAAAGGCATAGAAACACTTTGCTGCTTCGGATCACTTTCAGATTTAGTCGAATAGGTTTGACTGATCCCTAGAGGTTCCACTTTGTATAACAGAGCAAACAACGGCGGTCGCACTATACTCAAAAGCGGTCAGATCACGATATTCTTAGAGTAGGGTAGAATCGTCCGGGGTGGATGTTAGCAGCGTCGAACACTGTCAAGTACATCGTACTGTTTCTCATAGCACTGCAAACTGTCATTTTCGACAGCGAAATGTGTGAGAGTCAACGCCCCACGGGAAGGAGTGATGCCAATCACACTCTTCATGCCACCTCTTGAGGGCTTGTCGTGTCTATTATTAGCAGTGATGTGTCTGGAATGTTTTCCTCGGCTGCCCATTAGAAAATCACGTGATTCTAACGCTGCGTGTCACGGTTTTGACCTCCATTCCAGACGTATAAAAGAAGGGGGAAATGTGACACATCCAAGATAGCATTAGGCAGAACAGAGGCGAAATTTGGTACCAATGTAACATCAATAACCCATATTACACGTCACATGAACTTCTGAGCTGTAGCATTTTTTTCTCATGTGTCGACACCTTGCTGTTTGAAGCGACGCCGAGCATGGTTCGCATGAAAGTTAATCGAACAAAGAAGAATCTTTCTGAATGTAAACGTCCTGTGTTTTCCGCTACCGCTTCTGAAAAATCCTTGTACCTGCAAGAGAGCAGCTTACATTAAATGTGCGTGGTGCCCTACGAATTTGTGTTTTAGGTACTTCTACAACAAACACCATCCGGAATTCTGTGACGTCGCAGAGCGCCACGCATTTCCACCTTTACAGAGGAAGATCGTGGGCAGCTTTGTGCCAAATTTCAATCTTATGTTTCGCAGTGGGGTACAAGTACAGGCTTCCGAAAAAGTGACAATTTATTTAATGTGGTGTGCATCTTTTGTGTATTAGGTGGCTATGCGGCACAGTATCGAAAACTCAAACGACGTTATGAAACTCCGCATGAAGTTGTGCCCCACTGTCTACAACTTTCTTGTTCACAAGAACGTAAAACTAGTGATGACTGTTCCACGAACAACGTGTACGGAGTCCATGTTGCTCCCGGCACAGAAATTTATCTCGAACGATAGAACCATACGCCAACCCAACACATGTATTGTAGTTCCACATCAGATTGAATGTGTTACTAGACTGTATGTATGTGCATCTTTTTGTACTCTTTTTGGGCTATGGCTTTTACCAGTCACATGAAGTATACTTTTTGGCATTAGAGAACTACTCCAAAGTGCTGATAAAAGACGGACCACTTGTTCCGCAAGGCAGAAACGAAAAACATGATATGCTCTTTTTAACTATAGTGAACTTTCTTTTGATAAACAACTATAGATCATTTTTTATTTCGCAATGAGTTACATTTATCTTTCATTCTGGGGGACAAAAGGAGGAACTGGAATGTATTTGTCCTAGTTATTTATATGGTTTTCATTCTAACGGGGATCTATGCCAGTGACACATTATCGCAGAACACGTCACAACATATTCAGCGGCTGGTCCCGGCGGAGGTTCGAGTCTTCCATCGGGCATGGGTGTGTGCGATTGTCCTTAGGATAATTTAGGTTAAGTAGTGTGTAAGCTTAGGCACTGATGACCTTAGCAGTTAAGTCCCATAAGATTTCACACACATTAAAACATTAACATATTCAGAACTTACGGGAAGAAAACAGAATTTAATGATAAGACATGGCCCTAAGAAGTTTCAGAATGAAACTAATTTTGATATGAATAATTAAAATACACAAAGAGAAACTGCGTTATGGTCCAAATATCCAGTAAATTGTCAGAAATCGATGACAACATTCTCTATGAGTACTAGCATTACTGTTTCCGTGTCGATACCTATGTTGTGATGTTTGAGACTTTGCCGACGGAATAACTGCTTTAGTTTTAGTTGTGTTCCATAGATCATTTTCCCGATTATATTATCGATATGATGTGGAACAAGTCAGATTACAAGATACATATATACACACGTGAATAGTGCTAATATCAATATTACTGAAATTTTTAGTTCTACACATGCAACTACATTTAGAGGTACACTTTTTTTACCAGTTCGGAAACAGAAACACGTCCATGGAATAGGAGTTATCCAAAAGAAATGATTTTAGCTAGATTTAAAACTTGATCTGCTACCTGCCAGACACTTTATGTTGGTGGGCAAACGACCAAAGATTTTTGTTGCTGAATATGTACTCCTTTTTGAGCAACTGACAGCTTCAATAACGGAAAGGAAAGGTCATTTTTCCTTCTAGTGTTGTACGTGTGAACGAAGATCACTGTTCTTCGCGAACTGAGATGGATTATTTGTAATGAATTTCATTAGCGAATATATGTACTCTGATGGTGCAGTTAAAATACCTAACGCCTTGAAAAGGGGCATACATGACGTCCTTGGCTGAACACCACTAATTATTCTCACTGCAGTCTTTTGTGCAATCAATAATTTGTGTCTAAGTGGTGAGTTACCCCAGAAAACTATTCCATAAGACATTATTGAGTGGAAATATGCAAAGTACGTTAGGATGCTGATTTGTTTATTACCAAGCCTAGCGATTATACGAAGAGCAAAAGAAGCTGAACTTAATTGTTTGAGAAGCTCAGTAATATGCTTCTTCCAGTTCAAGTTGTCATCAGTGTGAACACAAAAAAATGGAGAAATCTACCCTGTTAACTGAGCCCTGTTCATATGATACATCAATTGTCGGTATGACCCTATTCGGTGTACAGAACTGGATATAGTGAGTTTTTTTCAAAATTAAGGGAGAGTCCATTATCTGAGAACCACTTAATAATTGTTTGAAAGACATCTCTAACAATATCTTCAGCTACTTTTTCTGGAATGGGATTTATTATAACACTCATGTCATCTGCAAAAAGTACTAGTTCCGCTTGCTGAACGTTAAGTGAGAGGTCATTCACATGAATAAAGAACAGTAGAGGACCTAAAATTGAACCCTGTGGGACTCCCTTTGTGATAACTCGACATTCACTAGAATTTACCACCCTATTAACATTATTTTTGCTATTCAGTACAACTTTTTGCTTTCTGTTCATTAAGTATGATTCAAACCATCTGTGTGTATAGCCTTTAATTCCACAAAACCTGAGTTTTTCTAAGACTGTGACATGATCCACACAGTCAAATGCCTTGTAGAGATCACAAAAAATACCAACTGGCGATAATTTGTTATTTAGAGCTTTTACTATTTGGTGGGTAAATGTGTAGATAACATTCTCAGTTGAGTAACCCTTCCGGAATCCGAACTATGACATGCTCAGTAAATTATTTTCACTTAAATGTGAGACTACGCTTGAATACATAACTTTTTCGAATATTTTAGAAAATGAAGTCAGCAATGAGATTGGTCTATAATTATTTAAGTCACTCTTGTCCACTTTCGTATGAAGAGGTTTGACAATTGCGTATTTCTAGCTGTCTGGAAAAATTCCCTGTGCCAGCGAAGCATTTCACATATCGCTAAGGACTCCACTTATTAAATTAGAACAAGGCTTGAAAATTCTGATAGAGACTTATTGGCTCACGGGCGTCGCGTCGGATAATGTTGAGAGAGCTGCACAGTATTTCAACGGGATGGTGCTCGTCATCATCTACATCTACATGATAACTCTGCAATTCACAATTAAGTTCCTGGGAGAGGGTACATCAAACCACCTTCAAGCTACTTCCCTACCGTTACACACCCGAACAGGGAGGCGGGAAAAATTTAAATCTTTCCGTGAAAACTCTGATTTCTCTTATTTTACACACATCAAAAAATTTTTGCATCACCTCGGTTCCGAGAGTTCCGGAACCTGTAGAGAAAATTGGAATAGAGATCAACATAAACATCCTTTCCGCCCATTTTATTGCTCATGAAAACCACACATGGCATGTTGTACCACCATACAGCGAGACCTCCAGAGGTGGTGGTCCAGATAGCTGTAGACACCGGTACTCTAATACCCAGTAGCATGTCCTCTTGCATTGATGCATGCCTGTATTTGTCGTGGCATACTATCCACGAGTTCATCAAGGCACTTTTGATCATACTGTCTAACACCTCAAAGACGATTTGGAGTAGATCCCTCAGAGTGGTTGGTTGGGTCACGTCGTCCATAAACAGGCCTTTTCAATCTATTCCAGACATGTTTGTAGGGTTCCTGTCTGGAGAACATGCTGGCCACTCTAGTCGAGCGATGTCGTTATCCTGAAGGAAGTCATTAACAAGATGTGCACGATGGGGGCGCGAATTGTCGTCCACGAAGACGAATGCCTTGCCAATAGGCTGCCACTATGGCTGCTCTGTCTGTCGGAGGATGGCATTCACGTATCGTACAGCCGTTACGGCGCCTTCCATGCACACCAGCGACGTACGTCGGCCCCACATAATGCCACCCCAAAATATCAAGGAACATCTACCTTGCTGCATTCGCTGGACAGTGTATCTAAGGTATTCAGCCTGCCCGGGTTGCCCCCAACTCGTTTCCGACGATTGTCTGGTTGAAGCCAATTGCGACACTCATCGGCGAAGAGGGCGTGATGCCAATCCTGAGCGGTCCATTCGGCATGTCGCTGGTCCCATCTGTACCGCACTGCATGGTGTCGTGGTTGCAAAGATGGACCTCGTCATGGACGTTGGGAGTGAAATTGGGCGTCATGCAGCCTATTGCGCACAGTTTGAGTCGTAACACGGCGTCCTGTGGGTGCACGAAAAACATTATTCAACATGGTGGCGTTGCTGTCAGGGCTCCTCCTAGCCATAATCCGTAGGCAGCGGTCATCCACTGCAGTAGTAGCCCTTGGGCGGCCAGGGCGAGGGATGTCATCGACAGTTCCTGTCTCTCTGTATCTCCACCATATCCGAACAACATCGCTTTGGTTAACTCCGAGACCCCTGACACTTCCCCTGTTGAGGGCCCTTCCTGGCACAAAGTAACAATGCGGACGCGATCGAACCGCGGTATTGACCGTCTAGGCATGGTTGAACTACTGACAACACGAGCCGTGTACCTGCTTCCTGGTGGAATGACTGGAACTGATCGGCTGTCGGACCCTCTCCGTTTAATAGGCGCTGCGTATGCATGGTTCTTTTCATCTTTGGGCGGGTTTAGTTCAAAAAAATGGTTCAAATGGCTCTGAGCACTATGGGACTCAACAGCTGAGGTCATAAGTCCCCTAGAACTTAGAACTACTTAAACCTAACTAACCTAAGGACATCACACACATCCATGCCCGAGGCAGGATTCGAACCTGCGACCGTAGCAGTCGCGCGGTTCCGGGCTGAAGCGCCTAGAACGGCTCGGTCAACGTCGCCGGCACGCTTTTAGTGACGTCTTTGAACATTCAAAGGGACTGTGTCTGTGATACAGCATCCACAGTCAACGTCTGTCTTCTGGAGTTACGGGAACCGGGGTGATGCAAAACTTTTTTTGATGTGTATATTATGATGACCATTTCTCTCTGTGTAGGTGGACACCAACAAAATATTTTCACACTCTGGGGGTAAAGTTGGTCTTTGAAATTTCATGAGAAGGTCCTTACCGCAAGGAAAAACGCCTTTGTTTTAATGACTGCTACTACAATTCGTGTATCATATCTGTGGCACTTTCTCCCCTATATCGTGATAACAGAAAACGAGCTGCCCTTCTTTCAACTTTGTCGATGTCCTCTGTCAATCCCATTTGATTCTTATCCCACAACGCACAGCAGTACTCCAGAAGAGGGTTGACAAGCGTAGTTTAAGCAGTCTCTTTAGTAAACCTATTACATTTTCTAAGTGTTCTGCCAGTAGATCACAGTCTTTGGTTTGCTTTCCACACACCATTATCTATGTGATACGTCCAGTTTATGTTAGCCGTAATTGTAATACCTAAGTGATTCGTTGAGTGATTTATCGCGTTACTGAAATTTAGTGGATTCTTTTTAGTGCTCGTGTGAATGACTTCACTCCTTTCATTGCCACTTTTGCACCACACAGAAATCTTGTCTAAATCATTTTGCAATTAGTTTTGATCATCTGATGACATTACATGAGGATAAATGACGGTATCACCTGCAAACAATTTAAGAGAACTGCTCAGATTGTCTCCTAAATCGTTTATGTAGATCAGGAACACAGAGGGCCTATAACAATTCCTTGGGGAAGGCCGTATGTTGTTCTGTTTTACTTGATGACTTTCCGTCAGTTATTACGAAGTGCGATCTTTCTGACAGAAAATCACGAATCCAGTCATGCGACTGGGACGGCACTCCATAGACAAGCATTTGAATTAGAAGTCGCTTGTGAGGAACGGTGTCCAAAGCCTTCCGGAAATCTAAAAATACGAAACAATTTGATGCCCCCTGTCGATAGTATTCGTTCCTTCGTGAAAATAAAAGGCTAATTGTGTTTCACAAGGACAATATTTTCAGAATCCGTGTTACATATTTGTCAATAAATCGTTTTCATCGAGGTGAAATCCTACTGCAAAATCGACGTTACTGGTACGGGTCTGTAATTCAGTAGATTAGTCCTATTTCCTATCTTGAACATTGGTGTGACTTGTGCAACTTCCCAGTCTCTGGGTTCGGATCTTTCTACGAGCCAGCGGTTGTATATGATTGCTAAGTATTTAGCTGTTATGTTAGCATACCCTGAAAAGAAACTAACTGGTATACAATCTGGACTGGAAGTCTTCCCTTTTGTTAAGTGTTTTAAGCTGCTTCGCTACACCAAAGATACCTACTCATAAGTTACTCATGTCGAGACACTAGTTCTTGATTCGAATTTTGGAATATTTACTTAGTCTTCGTTTGTGAACCAGTGTCTGAAAACCGTGTTTAGTAACTCTGCTTAGTGGCTCTGTCATCAATAACATCGGTATTGTTATCGTGCAGTGAAGGAGTTGATTGCTTCTTGCCACAGGTGCACTTTGTATAGTACCAGAATTTATTTTGATTTTCTGCCAGATTTTGAGGCAGAGTTTCGTTGTGGGAGCTATTGAAAAGCGTATCAAACTGAAGTTTACGCTAAATTTCAATATTCTGTAAAACTTCGCCAATCTTGTGTATTCTGCGTTCTTCAGGTCTTATTGGCGTGTTGCTGCAGTGGCTCGCCAATATTTGTGCCGGCTCGCTAAGAAACAGCAGGCGCCAAGTGTTGGGGCTATAACGTTATCGTAGATTAACCATAGAGCATACCGACATCCAGTGCCCCCAGTGGGAGAAACAGGCCACGGTCTTTGCATGCGCGACGCGGGGAAGCGTTGGTTCCCATGCCTTGCTGAGTTGAAATCACGTGCCTCTATTAACCAGGTCGTTACTTACACGTATTTCGACTACTTCTTTAGTGATGGAGTCGCACTGCGAAAGAAACTTTGTCCCTCCGTAGTTTATGCTATGTCCCGTGTCCAGATAGTTGTTTAGCTGCTGCAGACTTTTATGGCTGACTGAGTCTGATTAGACATATGTATTCAGCGCATCTATCTTCTAACAGTGCGACATGTCTGGCCAATGTATGATATCCCACAACGATACGGAATTTTATATATCCCTGGTTTCCTCAGACGTAGCTTGTCTTTAACAGAACCCAGCGTCGTTTGCACTCGCGCTGGAGGGCGGAAGACTCATTTATTTGATTTGAACAGCCTGCCGATCTTAAAGGACTCGTATACGGAACGCAGTGTGATGCGAGGAACCGTCTTCTTTTCTGCAGACCTAGACATCTGAGAACGGGAGTTCTCCATTTTTCTCCACTTCCATGATAAAGGAAATGCTCGGTTGGAGGGAGTTAATGTTTCCATAAATGCAGGAAGGGTTGCTGCTCCATGTGGCCATATTACAAAGATACATCCACATATCTCCAGAAACATTTAGGTTTCAACACCGCCGAGTGAAGTGCTTTTTCCTCGAAGTCTTACATAAAGAGGTTAATTAGCATGGGAGACAAAATATTAATCATTAAATAAAAAGTAAGCCGAGGTAGGCACATGTTTTAGTAGACTTAATATGTCCTCCTCATACTTTGCGACTATAAGTTGTAGTGAACCTGCCACAGGTAATCTTGTGAACAAATAGACCACATCGATACTCATTTATACTCCAGTTAGTTCGTTCGCAAAGTCTTCAGTCGCTATATAAAATCTTCCGAGTTTCGAATGTGATGTTCACATTTTCCTACCAAAGCGCTCAGGAGCCAGATGTTTTGGTAGGTAATATGTTGGGGTAACACATTGCTCATAATGGGGCGAAACGGAACGCATTCCTTATTTATTTTAGGCAGCTCATAAAATCGTGGTGTAACTGGCGTTTGTACTCTTAAGCACTTTTTAAGATGTTCAGGAAACTGATTGGATTTGAGAAGGACAGATGTCTTCCGTTGTACTATATCAGTTAGATCCTTCTGGAGACGACGATGCGCTGAGTCCTGCAGTAAATCAGTCATCCTACCAAAGTAAGATGTTGCAGGCAAAAGAACAGTAGCGGTTCCCTTGCCAGCAGGTAAAATGACTATTTATGAGTCATCTCTTAAGGAACGGGGCGTATTTCGTTCTCCAGTGTTGATGTTTCGCACGTTGCGGGCATCCTAGTTATGGACCTGCAAGGGTCTCGCCTTATTTCTTCAGCAGTCGCGCTAGGAAGTTTCCAGACACCACTTTCAACGACACTGATGAAATCCTTGATGGGCTAGTTCTTTGGGATGGGCGTAAATTTTAGTCGCGTTTCCAACACAGGTTTCGCAGTGTCAATTAGCTGTTTGTCTGTGAGCGGATTTCTGGGAGTGGGTGGACAATGCCATGTGGTCGCTTTCGGATTGTACGCGGAAACAGCCTGAGGCACGTCAAACTTCCCCATTTCCATCACCTTACGCCAGTAATCGTAAAAACATGAACTATGCAGACGCAGTGTGTTTAACTGCACAGTTAAACGACTAAGTAAGCTGTTAGATGTGGTGAGAGAGGGACATGAAGAGATCCTGACTTCTGTACGCAGTGGCGACATGGTGATATTGGATGGTAAGCACACCAGATGAAAACTTTGTCGTTCTTGGGAAACATAGCTAATACTGTGTAACTTCTTCTCTAGCCTTGATACTAATATCATTTCACCGAAAAAGAGAGATCTCAATTTTCTTTAGGTATGCCATATCCAGCTGAAACCACTAATTGACGGTTAGATCCTATAGGGCTACCAAATTTCTAGAGGACGCCTATTACTACACTTCAAACACAATCCCCAACAGTCCCTCATATTTTCTACTGGATTAAGATTGGGTGATTTAGCCGGATAGTCAAAATGCCTTAGTATCTGTAACCGATGCCTTAGTATTTTTCAAGCTAGTAACGAATGTCGGAACACGGCAGTTATTATGCATGAAGAAGGGAGTGTCTGTATTATATTCATCATGAAGATGTGAAATGGCAACACTTAGTAACCGAGAATGTTCATATAGACATCATCGTTCTTGTTCATGATAACGTAAATAAGTGGGATCAAGCAATGGTATGAAAAACACTCCACATACCAGGAGCTCTTGAATGCACAACTTCCGAAAGAAGGTAAAATTGTTGTAAAATGTGTGGTAATTCGTGTTCCTGTTGTTAAATATGAACCAGAATATTCACTTGAACTAGAACAAGAAAGATTGAAAAACCAAAAATTTCAAATTCCTTTTCTTTGAACTAAAAACCACTTAATTTACTGGATTAAATTGGAAAAGAAAGTTTCAACTACATATTACTAATTATTATAATTCTCTTGATTTTAATACCCTTTACTTTATTTTCATTGTTTTCCAAACTAATAGAAAAATAATCAGTTAACTGCTTCTTCTTTATTTGACCATGTTAAATTACAAAATATTTATGTAAAAACGGAAGAAATGAAGTTTTTCCTCTGTAATCATGGAATCTTGATCACTGAATAATTTTTTAAAATCTTATGATGCTTATAGATATTTTAGAAGAATAACACAGTTAAATAACGATGTAAATGTAAATCCACTCAATTTCATTCAAAATTATCCTATCTGTGTCATAAATATGACTAGAAGAATGAATGTTTTAATTACTCGGAAAACTACAACGAAACTATGTGCATTTTTAGTAAAAATATACCAATGATTCAAATGTATATATAATTATGTCTGGTAAAAAGAATTTAACTTATGATTCACAATATATAATTTTAAGTGAAAGTTTTTAATTACATAAATGAATAAAAAAATAGGAAGTTTAGGTTTTTCTAAAATTAAAACGCCTGGTGAAAGTTTTTAATTTCTGAAAATGTAAATTTAATTTTTTTTTTAAATTTTCACTTTCGAAAATATAAATTTATAATATGAAAAATTTGAAAATCTAAATTTTTCGATATAAGTAATAGCAAAACAAAATGAGCATGAACGACTACGCTAATAATCTGTGAAATGAACTTAAAAGTTATAGTAATGGTTTTGTAGGAGTATTCACTAAATTATCAGAGCTGAAATTCTGGTTGTGGATGACGCTGGAGTTGTCGTCCGATGATGTCCCATATGTGCTCGATTGGAGACTGATCTGGTGACTGAGCAGGCCAAGGTAACAGGTCGGCACTCTGTAAAGCATGTTGGGTTACAACAGCAGTATATGGGAGAGCATTACCCTGTTGGAAAACACCCTCTGGATGCTGTTCATAAATGGCAGCCCAACAGGTCGAATTACCAGACTGACGTACATATTTGCAGTCAGGATGTGTGCGATAAGCAGGAGACTGTTCCTGCTGTCATACAAAGTTGCACTCCAGACCATAGCCCCAGGTGTAGGTCCTGTGTCTCCAGCACGCAAACTGGTTGGTTGTAAGCTCTCAACTGGCATCCTTCTATCCAACACACGGTCATCGCTGACACCGAGACAGAACCAGTTTTCATCAGAAAATACAACACCCCCAACCTGCCCTCCAGTGGGCTTTGGCTTGACACCACTGAAGTCGAAAATGGCGGCGGTTTGGGATGAGTGGAATGTACGCTACATGGCATCTGGCTCAAACCTGTTCTTGAAGTAACCTATTTGTAACTGTTCGTTGTGTTACTGTGGTGCCAACCTTTGCTCAAATTGATGCTGCAGATACGGTACGATGTACCAGAGCTATACGCCAAACACGATGGTCTTCCCTCTCGGTAGTGACACGTCTCCATCCGGAGCCTTGTCTTCTTGCGACTGTACATTCTTATGACAACCCCTGCCATTAATTATCTACAGTGGGTCCATTCCTGCCAGGTGTTCCTGCAAGATCGGAGAAGGATCATCCAGCTTCTCGCAGTCCTATTACACGACCTCGTCCAAACTAGATGGCGTCTTTGCCGCCTGAAAGGTATTCTTGACTAATACCAACCCAGTACGTACAGTGTCAAAGGCAACTAGTGCTCACGACCGTTACAACGTGTATTTAAAGCAAACCTGATATGCATCCTCATAGTGGCGTTACTAGGGCCATTCTTATATGACTAGCGCGTTAACTAGAATATTCTGATGTTGAAACAAGCCCACCAACTTTAGTTTATGTCGCACAACTCCTTCTTGGTGTTGTTTTTTTTTCGATCAGTGTATTTGTGCCTGAAGGTAATGGGGAAAGTTTTTGATTGAATTTTACATTGAAGGGATGTAACACACTAGAAGCTAAAGGTATTCATTTCACAAATAATTTGCTCCCATGTGAAGTATAGACGCCAAAATGTTCTACAAAGTTTGAAAATGTGCTATTTTGTCTTACTTTTAAATACAACAAGATATGCTTTTCTGGTGTGTTACAATGTTTCTGAATTAACTGAAATCCCAAATCTCATTATGGATTTCTTAAGGATGACGTGCAGAGTAGTTTGTAGACTGAGTGTTTTTTCAATGTCTACATTTGTCGCAGTGACACTGGAATCAGGGTCAGAGAAATCACATGATTATATCCGAAAAGAAGACACACCCCTTCCACAACTTTGGCTCTCTGGCTCTGGCTCTGGCTCTGAGCACTATGGGACTCAACTGCTGTGGTCATAAGTCCCCTAGAACTTAGAACTACTTAAACCTAACTAACCTAAGGACATCACACACATCCATGCCCGAGGCAGGATTCGATCCTGCGACCGTAGCGGTCGCGCGGTTCCAGACTGTAACGCCTAGAACCGCTCGGCCACCATTTTTCTTGTTTATATTATTTAAGACATGCATTTTTGTTGTGGCATTTCATGTATACAGTTATCATGCATTAAGTAGATTTCTGCTCTCGAGTTCATGAGCTCGATTGCAGACCTAGGTGTAATTCTTTTATTTTCCCAATTTTAGTCTGCCTGGTATGGTATCTGGGTGTTTCTAAGGCCGGCAGTTGATTTTGTAATGAGGCTGAACATTTACCTGTTGGCCCACACATTTATTACCTCATGCAGAATGTTCTGTTGTTATTTCATTACAGGATTCTGAAAGTGCAAAAGGTTATCTATTTAGATGTAACTTGAAACACAATGGGCAATGATAACCAAGAGGGCTGATATAATTTGCACACACATTTTTAACTGTTTGGAAACTATCATATTAACAGCTCATCACTTACCTACGGACTTCAATTCATCAGCATTTTTTATCTCACTACCAACACTTTGTTTATTGGTAGCAGTCACATTTTCTGAACTTGACTGAGCTGCTTGCTCAAGATCCAGAATAGGGCTAATTTTGTGTCATTTGGCGTAAACTGCTCTAGAGGTAGTACAATGACTGTCTTTTCCTGCGATCTTGTTGGCAATGGAGACTCGATGACGAAACTCCTTTCACCACCAAGAGTAATTTCTTGCTGAAGCTCAATCTGTGCTGGCTGTAGTTTTCAATATCCCTTTCTAGCTGTAATATGAAATTTCACTTACTACTGACGCTAGACCACATTAATTTGTTATCTACTCTGGTAGTAAATCCTTTACTGATATTATCGTTAAAGCTAGTTCCTAAGTGGGTCTTGATTATTTAACGTCTAACAAACTTTACTTGTATTCTCAATTCGATATTTATCTCCTTTTGCGAACCAATACTTTACAACATGCCGTTACAACTATGTTCGCGCAAAAAACTAATTTTTAAAGTTGTGTTGTGAATATCATGTACCAACGATGAAAAATCTTAATTGCCATACTGCTGGCAATCGAACTGAGTGAAAAACGGTGCATTTTACCCAACTAACACAAATCGTTGATGCATAGTGTAAGGAAGGACTGCATGACTAATGGATATATTGAAACTAACAACTGTAAGTGCAGCACAATACTTTACAGTGAACTGAAACGTTATGAAATTTGTTCTTTCACCAAGATCATTGAAAACGACTATAATTTGATGAAAATAGTTGGATTGTCACATCATGTAGAGCTACTTCGCATATGTAAACGTAAGTACACTAATCCGTACGTAATTATACTTTACACCTACGTAACTGTAGAGCATAAAATTTAATAGTGAACTAATAGAATAATAAGTTCGATATGAAGTGTTTTCTTACAGCAAAATGATCATCACAGAAATAAACAAACTCTCTCATTCGGATCTCTATGAGAGAGTTGTAAACAATTTTTACGAATCTTCTCCCTCCTTGGGACGCTCAAAAACGAGTTTTCAGGCGAAAAAAATCGTTCAAATGGCTCTGAGCACTATGGGACTCAACATCTTAGGTCATAAGTCCCCTAGAACTTAGAACTACTTAAACCTAACTAACCTTAGGACATCACACACACCCATGCCCGAGGCAGGATTCGAACCTGCGACCGTAGCAGTCCCGCGGTTCCGGACTGCAGCGCCAGAACCGCTAGACCACTGCGGCCGGCATTTTTCAGGCGTTTCGTAAATGTGTCTTACAGTGTGGTACTATAAATCTTTTGTAAACAATTTTTACGACACGTAAATTTCACAACAAGACATCAGTGTGAATAAGCTTTACGACAGTAGTAGCAGCAAGCTAGGCATTGACGTCACAGGCATCACATAACTCAAATGGAGCAAATTAGCAGGCTTTTAAATTATTTGAATTTCATTTCCGTTTTATTTTCTCAACATAGTGAAATTCTTGTGAAAGAAAAGTATGTCGTGAGCAGAAAATGGAATAATCAAAATATCCACGGGTATGCTGCCGGTCTATAGTGTCCAACGGGCACAATATTTCGGCGATCAAACATGTCGCCATCATCAGGTGAACTGACGGACTGAGCTCCTGTGAACGTGCCGGCACGGAGATCCGTACGCTATGGCTGCTCAGTTCCCTCTGAGCAGCCATAGCGTACGGATCTCCGTGCCGGCACGTTCACAGGAGCTCAGTCCGTCAGTTCACCTGATGATGGCGACATGTTTGATCGCCGAAATATTGTGCCCGTTGGACACTATAGACCGGCAGCATACCCGTGGATATTTTGATTATCAAATACGCCGGGAGAAACTCAAGAATCACAGAAAATGGAATAATTAACCATTAAAGAAGATTTACAGATAATAGTCAAATACCCTATTCCAAGCACTGTAGGTTTACAAGACAGCGGAATGACACTGGCAATGATAGTCACTGACGCTGCCGAATATAAGTGCAGGTGGAGTTTAATCAAGAATTCGTAAAAATGTATGAAACATTTAACCCTCCTGGTTAATCATAAGTGTTCCTAGTAATGGCATCTGATTTGCATCGACATAAGTAGACCACAGTACCATCATACAGAACAGACTGACTAGAGTTATTAAGACTTAAGGGTCGCCTTCTCGGACAGTTATAGAACAAAAAACGATGATACTGAAGCCGTCACTATTAAACATTCATTTACTGATCTTCAAAAATGCTCCTCAGATCAATGTAAACTATAGTTAACAATTTATCAAGGAGAATAAGTAATGAGGCTCGAATTGCCAAGCAAACTACATTAACCAATAGTGAGACAAAACGCCAATCAATTTTGAAAACACCGTATAAATACCGAAACCACTTGAATGCTATGTGGAGGACTGCTGCTCAACAAGCAAATGGTTTTCCAAAGTCCGAGCTGGTCACAGATGCATTAATATTGAAGATCAGCTCATGGTTCCAGTAAATAAAAAATTAAAAAAAACTCGCAAATTGTGAGCTGCAGACAGGAAAAGTAGCACAGATGCTAAACGTGGCACTTGCACGGAAAACAGGGAAAGAAGTGCGAGACTAGGACCGGACACCTCTCGAGATCTGTGCGTCGAAACATATTCCGCTACTCGACTAATAAACAACTGAAAAAGGAAATCTAAAGGCTGCAGCTGGACTCTTTCACCACGTTCCAGCGATGGGGAATTTTACAAGCTTAGACTCAAGACATTGCAAGCACTGTTCTACCAGCCAGAAAATTCAGGGTAATACAGCAGCAATGAACTTATTTATTGTCGATTAGCGACACGTGAGTAGCCAGTTACGTCACAATACCCCACTGCTCATCTAACTGAAAGAGTAAAGCCCCTTTGACACTTCTCCTCAATCATCATTCTCTTATGACAGAACAAGAGAAATGAATTTCTTCTCAGATACATTATTAATTAAAACACAGTACCATTCACACAGATTCTGCTTCTATAAGTATAATTTGCCACACAGTATGACATAAAAGGGTTTCATTAGCAAACTGAGAGACCTATTCTTTGATTTCGTGCAATTTGGACACACAAAATCATCTTGCACAAAAAGGTTGGAATGCTCTCTTTAAATGGTAAAGGTCTGTCTTGTTTGACAAAACATTTTGATAAACAGCTGAAAAAGGAAATCTACAAATTCAACTATTTAACTAGAGCACCACTGGCTCCTCAAATAAAAATATCTTATGACTGAGTTCGTGTACATTCACGTTTCACCTCGTGCAATGTTATTTATGTCAGGTGGGTATGCAAAATTGACTAACTGTGTAGATGTACACGAGGGCTCTCGTAAAACTATCAAAGTCTGCTTCAGCGGGCCCTGGGCTTCTGACAGATGTCACGTGGCAAATACGTTTGTCACACAGGTGGGCGCTGGCGAAGACAGCCTGATATTTAGAGCCGGTTTTGAGGCTAACAGACTTATAAGCCTGGAGATGCGAGACTTACACGTGCCCTCCACGACGCTCGTCCTGGCCGGAGATTAGATCCAGATGCGATCTCACACCGTTTCGCCGCTCTTCGCCGCTGTCAATGACAGTCGTGTGAAGGCCTCCCTCTGGCTGTTTCCGGCTGCATTGTGTGGATGCCGGAAATACGTCGGTATATCGAATGTGGAAAGCACAACTTCGCTTATCCTTCTATAAGAAGAATTTTTTTTTGTCCTAACCGAGATCAACTGGTTTTAGAAATCAGCGCAGATTCACAAGTTGAAGCACAGCCTTGGCAATAACATTGAATTAGTAACATTCCGCTGATGAACTGAATCAAAAACGCAGTTATTAAATTGCTCGTGAAAGAGTAAATATTACGAGTGATGTTTCTCCCAAATTCCTAACTCTAATAAATATGCTTGGAGTTCTCGTTTTTAATTTTACGTCAGTCGTTGTGCTCGACAAATCTGAGGCAGAAAGTTTCCGCAGTTTGGAGCCAATGACAGCAACAAATTTAAATCTTGCCTTTGAGCAATGAGTCATTTGAATCTGACGACGAGAGATGCTGCGAGTATAAATCGCGCTATAAAATAAATCTCGTCAAGACTTGCTCATTGCTTAGCCCTAGACCAACGTATTTTCCATAACACGCATTACCTGAGGGTAGGAGGTACGTATTGTCCGCTATAAAAAATTGAAAAGCAACAAAATTCACTAGTTATTATTGAACTGTATTGAAACATACTTTTTAAAGAGATACTGATATGTACGTAGCTTCCAGAACCAGAAAATATCTTGTAGCTCACTCTTAGCAATTTCAACGCGCTTTCGATAAACTGTGCTATGACGGGAGGGTATTTTATGCCCACCGCAAAAAACTTTTAAATGAAGCTGTCGCTAATTGCTGTAAACTTTTAGACATACCATACTTTTTAAAGACGTATTGATGTGTAAGTAAGATCCTGAACCTGAAAGTATTGAATATGATGTTCACTGGGGAAAGTGACATCTACTGATAAGACTTAAATTTCTGGTGCATGTTTAACTGAATATTTAGAGTATTTATTGAATCTGGTAGAAGAACTCATTATAGCAATTTTTTTTAATTTTAAAATATCAAGTAACTAACTAGAGTACAATATTTACAAAATGTGTGTACAAAATACCCACCGTTGGTACTGCGAGAATTAAAGCAGGATAATCGTATTCTTGGCAGTCTAGGACTTTGTTCTCTACAATACCATCTGGTATGGATGTTACAGATCTAGGACTGATGCCAACAGTCTTATTCCACAAGCCGTAAGGAAAAGAACCAGTGTGTTGAACACACTTCTGCCATTATCCATTACAAAAACATGGTTCAAATGGCTCTGAGCACTATGCGACTTAACTTCTGAGGTCATCAGTCGTCTAGAACTTGAACTAATTAAAACTAACTAACCTAAGGACATCACACACATCCATGCCCGAGGCAGGATTCGAACCTGCGACCGTAGCGGTCACGCGGTTCCAGACTGAAACGCCTAGAACCGCACGGCCACAATGGCCGGCTTATCCATTACAGAAATTACTCCTTTAAGTTCAGTTAAGGTGTTACGTGCACGAAGAAGAAAACTGAAAGAGGAAGAGGTCGAACTGTGGTATATGGCGAGAACATTTGCCATAGCAGACAAGTATATGCTGTAGTAGGAGAAAGAAGAAGCTATTTCAGATGTATAATCAAGGCTTATACGTTACTTTAGACACAATGTGAGTAGAAATTTGGATATAAATGGAGAATAGAAGGTATCTTCTTACAGTGTTAGCAGGAATTGTAGGTGGTTTGAGAACTGACCGAAAATGACATTCGAGTACGTTTACTATGTTAAAGAAACCAAGAAAATTCTGTTTATAGCGCCTCACTACCGTATGGATCAGCTTAAAGAGAGTTGTATCTAAATGTGGTGGACTGGACGTTATGCACCTAACAACAGAGCAATCATTCCCAGAGTTTCAAACTAACGGATTAACTATATTTATTGGACACTTTTCTAAAAAAGTTGCAATTTTTAAGTTCGGAACAGAAATTCAGCAAGCTTGTGTAGGAGAGGAGCTGCTATAGTACACACAGGAATATATAGAATGTTTTAACAGTAGTACCATGCAGGAAGAAAGAAGAAAAATTAAAATTCTCAAATGCTTTCTGTTGTGACTGACAATTCGCAATTTTTCACAAACACAACTTTTATTGATGTAAGTTCACAAGGTTGATGACTAAACACACAAACGAAAGGTAACAATAACGAAAAAAGTCTCCTAATTGAGGCGAGGCAAACAGAAGTTCACTTCTAATTTTCCACAAAGGTTCGTGGTAAAACACACACACACACACACACACACACACACACAGAAACACACACTAGTAACAGTCCAATTCCGAGTCGAAGACGTAATTTTCAACGGTTGCAGTACACGCGGCCGGCATCCGGCGTGAACTTTTTTTTTTCCTTTATTGAGTTTCGATTCCCCCTAAAGGGGTCGGACTGGCAGCAGCTTATTACGCCGCTCTTTAGCCTACAGAATTTATTTTAAAAAGATGAAGATAATAAAAAATAATAACAGTTGGCGATACATCGGTGACTTAAAGGTAAAAATGGCAGAAAATTCTGGAGCGTAAAACGTAAAACACAGGGTCGATGGAGCTAATAAAATACACAGGAAGCAGAAAAATAATAGACAGACAATTAAAAAAACACGGCGACAGTCTGGGTTCTGTTCGCAAGAGATATAAAAAGCACACCCAGCGACAGCATGATTTCTGTTCGCAACACTGTGGAAGGACGCACAACACTGAACACTCACTTAAACACTGCGGTAAAAGTTGGCACAAATACGACATACCACACCCGAGAGCAGGTGGGGGGAAACTGGTCAGATGACGAGAAAAAGGGTGGGGGGGTGAGGAGAGGAAAAGTGAAGGGGGAGGGGGGGAAAGGAGCCAATGGAAGAGGAGGATCCATAAGAGGGGTGGGGGTGCTGAGCAGACGTGCCAGGGATTGGGGAAGGCAGAGGAGGGGAGTACAAAAGGACTCGGGGGGGGGGGGGAATATGATAGGAGGGGAGGAAACACAGGATGGAAGGGGGAAGGAAGAGGGAGCCCAGGGAAATGACGGAGGAAAGGAGGGGGGTGAGGATCAGAGTTGATAGGAAGGATAAATGGAGGGGGAGAGAGAGGGCATCATCTGGGTGGGGGAGCTGATGGAAGCCACCTTGGGAAAGGAGATGTAGGATGTAGAGATGAAGGGTAGGGGGGGACACAACGGTGAAGACGTGGCAAGGGGCGGGGATGGGAGAGGAGAGGAGCAACCAGGGGGTGAGGGGGTTCAAAACGGCGGGAGGTGTAGAGGATGCGGATATGTTCGAGGAATAGGAGCAGATGGGGGAAAGGAATGAGATCATAGAGGATCCACGTGGGGGACGGGAGGCGTATACGGAAGGCGAGGCGGAGTGCATGACGCTCAAGGATCTGGAGGGACTCATAGAATTTGGGGGGGGGGGCAGATATCCAGGCAGGACTGGCATAACAGAGGATGGGACGGATTAAGGATTTGTAGGTGTGGAGGATGGTAGAGGGGTGCAACCCCCACGTCCGGCCAGAGAGGAGTTTGAGGAGTCGGAGGCGGTTGTGGGCTTTGGATTGGATGGAGCGGAGATGAGGGATCCAGGTGAGGTGACGGTCAATGGTGAGGCCAAGGTAGGTGAGGGAGGGGGTGAGGCAGACAGGACGTGCGCAGACAGTAAGGGAGAAATCCAGTAGCCAGAAGGAGCGAGTGGTACGACCTACGATGACTGCCTGGGTCTTGGAAGGATTGTGTTTCAGGAGCCACTGGTTACACCATGCAGCAAAAAGGTCAAGGTGATTCTGGAGAAGGCATTGGGACCGTTGGAAGGTAGGAGCGAGGGCGAGGACTGCGGTGTCATCAGCATATTGCAAGAGGTGAACTGGAGGGGGGGGGGGGGTTGGGGCATATCCGCCGTGTACAGGAGGTAGAGGAGAGGGGAGAGGACAGAGCCCTGGGGCACACCTGCAGAGGGGTAGAAGGTATGGGAATTGGCATTATGGATGGTAACATAGGAGGGGCGGTGGGAGAGGAAGGAGGCCACCAGACGGATGTAGTTGATAGGAAGGGCGTAGGTTTGGAGTTTAAACAGGAGACAGGGATGCCAGACACGGTCGTAGGCCTTTTCGAGGTCAAGTGAGACAAAAATGGCGGAGCGATGGGAGTTAAGCTGGAGGGAGAGGAGATGAGTGAGGCGGAGGAGTTGGTCATCAGCAGAGAAGGAAGGTCGAAAGCCACATTGGGTGTTTGGGAGGAGGTGGTTTTGGTGGAGGTGGAGATGGATGTGCCGGGAAAGGATGGATTCCAAGAGCTTGCTGAACACCGATGTGAGACAGATAGGACGATAAGAAGAGGCATCAGATGGAGGCTTGTTGGGTTTGGAGAACATCAGGATATGGGAGGTTTTCCACAGGTCGGGATAGAAGCCAGTGGCAAGGATGACATTCTAGAGGGTGGCAAGGATGGAAAGGAAGGAGGGAGGGCAGTGTTTGAGGTGGCGGTACGTAATGCAGTCGTGGCCGGGAGCAGTGTTGCGTTTAGTGCGGAGTGTGAGGCTGATGTCCTGTGTAGTGATGGGAGTGTTAAGTGCAGATGGTGGGGTGTGGCCCAAGTACTGGAAGCTAGGAGCAAGGGGAGGAACAGAGGTATTCGTACGGTCCATGACATCAGGGAAGAGGAAATAATCAAAGTGGGGATCATCTGGGATGGAAAAAACATCAGAGAGGTGGGAGGCAAAGTGATTGGCCTTACTGAGGTTGTCAGGAAAGGGACGGTCATTAAGGAGGAGAGGGTACTGGTGGTGGGGCGGTTCCCAGTAAGGTGGTGGAAAGCAGACCAATACGTGGAAGAGTTTATGGGGAGCGTGGTGTTGAGTTGCGTACATGTCTGGCGCCAGGCACGGCGTTTCTTCACAATAAGCAGGTTGCAGATGCGTCGTTGTAATTGCCGGTGGCGGGTAAGTGTATCCCGGTCACGAGTGCGGAGAAAAGAGTGGTAGAGGCGGCGGGACTCTCGAAGGAGAAGGACGGCCTGTGGAGGCAGGGCGGGGCGGTGAGGGTGGATGGCTTTGGTGGGAATATGGGTGGCGACGGCGTCAGGCAAGGTCTGGTGCAGGAAGGCAGCAGTGCGAGAGATGTCATCAGGAGAATGGAGGGTAAGGTCGTGGCCGTCAACCTGGGTGTGAATGGAGTCCCAGTAGGCATCCCAGTTGGCACGGGAGTAATCATGGACAAGTTTAGGAGGGACGTCAGGGTGAGGAGCGTTGCGGGGATGGCGACCATTAGAGATAGTGAGGAGAACAGGAGCATGGTCACTGCCAATGCTGTCAAGAACATCTGCGGTGATGCGCCCAAGGAGGTTGGGAGAGGCAAGGACCACATCAGGAGTGGTGTTGGAATCAGGTCGGGTGTGCTGAGGCAGGGGAACCAGGTCTTCCTGGAGAGTGGTGAGAAACTGATGCCACCACTGGAGGTCGGCAGGATCACGGCTGTGGATATTGAGGTCGGCGGCAATCACGTAGGTGGAGAAGGTGCGGTCAATGTGGGCCAGGAAACCGTACGGGATGGGGGTGCGAGGGCGGACATAAATGGTGGCACAGGTGATGGTAAGGGTGGGGAAGAAGAGGCTGAGGGTGAGATGCTCAGCAGGATTGTTAAGGAGAGGTTGGGGCCGGACAGGGAGGTGCTTGAGGTGGCCTATAGCAACTCCGCCACACGCCAGAGGGTACGGATTATCGGTGCGGTGTAGGGTGTAAGGAGCCATGGAGACAGAGATACAGGTTTGAAGGAAGGTTTCATTTAGGACGAAGGCATCCACGCGGTGCTGACGGAGGGTGTGGAGGAAGAGGAGTTTGTGGGTGGGCAGGGAGCGAATGTTGTGGTACAGGATACGGTAGGGTTGTTGTACCATGGGAGGGGAGAGTTAGACGAGGGTGGTGAGGGGGGTGAAGGTGAAGTGGGCCTGGTTGTGGGAGTATGTGGCATAGGTGGTAAGATGGAAGATGGAACGGGCAGCGAGGGCGATTTGGGAAAGAGTGTGTGAGTGCTGCAAGGGGTGGATGTTTTGGAGCACAATGGTGGAGAAACGGATGATGTCCTCGGCAGTAGGGGGAGGGCGGAGCGACTTGTTGCGGTGGATGGGGTCATCAACAGGACGGAGAGGGATGGTGAGCTCAGTGGTTACTGGTGGAGGTTTCGCTTTACACTTCGAGGAGTAGGTAGGATGTGGTTCGTTGCAAGTGTTGCAGGAGGGGGGAGAGGTGAGGTTGGGGCAATGCTTGAGGAAGTGGGAAGCTTTGCAGTGGGGACAAGTAGGGAGGTTCTTGCAGGCAGAGGTAACGTGGTCGTTGTAGGTGAGACAGCGTTGGCAGCGGTAGGATTGGACTGGGGAACGGGAGGGGTCCACCTTATGGCGCCGATTGTAGATGAGGGCTCCCTCGGTGAGGAGGTGGTCAATGGAGGAGGAGGATTTGGTGAATATCCGCATGAGAAAAGACGGCCTGGCATCATTGAAGATGCGACGGGCCGAGCAGATTTCAATGTCGAGCCAGGAGTTGAGTTCCCCCAACACCTCAGCCTCCGTGATCACAGGGCTAAGCTTCGTGATCACAGCGGTGAAGGTTGGCGGATGTCGGGGAGGTTGAGGCTGATGGGGAGAGGACGGGGTGTGGTAGGGGGTGAGGGTTGCACATTGGCCAAATTGGATACGGGGGATGTAGGAGAGGAGATTGGTGTGGAAGGAAGCATTGGGGGATTTTATGAGGACCGAGTCCTTGCGAGGAATCAGTTGGGAGATGGGGGCGTTGGGGTAGTATTTCCGGATGGCGAGGGTGAGCGAGCGGGCATCAAGGAATTGAGGGTCAGGATTGGAGAGGACAAAGGTGTGGGTGGCAGGCGTGGCGGGGGTGGAGGTCGGGGCCGCGTCCATGGGGGTGGGTGGGTCACAGAGATTGGGGGTTTTTTTGGAGGAGACTTCGGGGGAAGGGTCAACATTCGGGCGCTTTGAAGGTTTCGTGGGCACGACCGGGTGGAGAGGGGGCAGGGGTACAGGTTGCAGGGGGAGATGGCGGGGGGCAGGACCACCCTGAGCAGCGGATGACGCAGACGGAGGGGGCGTGGGTGTCACAGAGACTGTGGAACGTCGAGCAGAGATCCGTGCTGGCTTGGAGCCCGTCGGAGGCGGTGCAGGGAGCGGCGGAAAGTCAGTAGCTGTCGATGGGGCGACAGTGATAGGGGAGGAGGAGTTGGGGGTGGTTACAGCCGAAAGTGGCGCAGGGGTGGGGTGGACAGGGAGAGAAGGAAGGACGGGAAGTGGAGTGGAGGATGAGCTCCATGTGATGGTGGTTGGAGCAGCGGAGGGAGAGGTGAAAATGATAGTGGTGGTGGGTTGGGACATGGTGGCGGCGCGCGAGAAGGGCGGCGGCGGCGAAAAGATGGCGGCGGCGGCGAGGACCGGCAGGCGGCGGCGGCGGCGAGCACCGGCAGGCGGCGGCGGCGGCGAGCACCGGCAGGCGGCGGCGGCGGCGGCGGCGGCGGCGGCGGCGGCGTCGGCGAGGAGGAGGACCGGACGGCGAGCAGACGACACGGCAAGGAAATGATGGGGATCTTCCACGTCGAAGATGCACCCTGAGAGTAGCCCAGGCAGTGAAAGTCTTCGATGAAGAAGTGAGGGAATCCAACCCTCGAATCGAACTTCGGGCCTGGCTCTAGCCCCTAAATAGCTGTCTCCAGCCAATCAGGTTTCGGCGTAGTGATACTTCCTGTAGGCCGTGGCTAGAGCTCCCCATGCAGGATGTTGTGCTCAGAATGTCTGTTTCCATTGTCTTGTATGTAAATAGAAGGTGTTTACCATGGTGCTTTTGGGTACGCCTTGGGCATAGACAACCGCGTCCTCTGTGGTGTTGTATGGGTTGCCGGCCCTCAGGGGATGCCTTGGCTCCGGTATAACACTTTCACCCAGAAGAATTGCAGGCACGAGCACAGCTAATTGTTGAACCCATGAAACAGATATTTTACAAGAAACAAATTGGATACGATTTATAATTCGAAATGTTCATTGTACTTGTCAAGTTACTGGCTGGAGAAAGAAATATGATTCTAATGAAGATTTAAATTATAAGTTAAAAATAAAACTGGATGTTATTTACACTACACCAAAAACATAGAAAAAAAGTGTTTTCTGTAAGTAAAGGTATATGCTAATGTTAATAAACGTTGTAATATGAGAATATTTTTTTTTAAATCTAATCTCTCAAAAACTAGAACGGTTCCCACTTATGTTGATACATGTGGTTCTTTCAGTTGAGTCACCTTGAAAAATAGCTGATACTAGGTAACCGAAAGAATATCGACCCCTGTTTGTTATCTATATGCAATTTAGTCCCAAACCCAATTTAAGTTTTGCGTACGTTGCTCTATCAACGAAAAGTGCAGCACTACCTTTACCGATACCGATATCCCATCTTAAACCTACACTCCTGGAAATTGAAATAAGAACACCGTGAATTCATTGTCCCAGGAAGGGGAAACTTTATTGACACATTCCTGGGGTCAGATACATCACATGATCACACTGACAGAACCACAGGCACATAGACACAGGCAACAGAGCATGCACAATGTCGGCACTAGTACAGTGTATATCCACCTTTCGCAGCAATGCAGGCTGCTATTCTCCCATGGAGACGATCGTAGAGATGCTGGATGTAGTCCTGTGGAACGGCTTGCCATGCCATTTCCACCTGGCGCCTCAGTTGGACCAGCGTTCGTGCTGGACGTGCAGACCGCGTGAGACGACGCTTCATCCAGTCCCAAACATGCTCAATGGGGGACAGATCCGGAGATCTTGCTGGCCAGGGTAGTTGACTTACACCTTCTAGAGCACGTTGGGTGGCACGGGATACATGCGGACGTGCATTGTCCTGTTGGAACAGCAAATTCCCTTGCCGGTCTAGGAATGGTAGAACGATGGGTTCGATGACGGTTTGGATGTACCGTGCACTAATCAGTGTCCCCTCGACGATCACCAGTGGTGTACGGCCAGTGTAGGAGATCGCTCCCCACACCATGATGCCGGGTGTTGGCCCTGTGTGCCTCGGTCGTATGCAGTCCTGATTGTGGCGCTCACCTGCACGGCGCCAAACACGCATACGACCATCATTGGCACCAAGGCAGAAGCGACTCTCATCGCTGAAGACGACACGTCTCCATTCGTCCCTCCTTTCATGCCTGTCGCGACACCACTGGAGGCGGGCTGCACGATGTTGGGGCGTGAGCGGAAGACGGCCTAACGGTGTGCGGGACCGTAGCCCAGCTTCATGGAGACGGTTGCGAATGGTCCTCGCCGATACCCCAGGAGCAACAGTGTCCCTAATTTGCTGGGAAGTGGCGGTGCGGTCCCCTACGGCACTGCGTAGGATCCTACGGTCTTGGCGTGCATCCGTGCGTCACTGCGGTCCGGTCCCAGGTTGACGGGCACGTGCACCTTCCGCCGACCACTGGCGACAACATCGATGTACTGTGGACACCTCACGCCCCACGTGTTGAGCAATTCGGCGGTACGTCCACCCGGCCTCCCGCATGCCCACTATACGCCCTCGCTCAAAGTCCGTCAACTGCACATACGGTTCACGTCCACGCTGTCGCGGCATGGTACCAGTGTTAAAGACTGCGATGGAGCTCCGTATGCCACGGCAAACTGGCTGACACTGACGGCGGCGGTGCACAAATGCTGCGCAGCTAGCGCCATTCGACGGCCAACACCGCGGTTCCTGGTGTGTCCGCTGTGCCGTGCGTGTGATCATTGCTTGTCCAGCCCTCTCGCAGTGTCCGGAGCAAGTATGGTGGGTCTGACACACCGGTGTCAATGTGTTCTTTTTTCCATTTCCAGGAGTGTATTTTCTTGACTCAGTTGGCTAAATGGGCGCTAATAACCTCGCCGTTGAGTACCCGTAAGCCCCAAACACAAGCACACACATTCGGTTGAATAATCATCTGTCTGGTTATAGGTAGGGATATGAAGTTGTACTGGCAATTTATTGGGAATACTACTGCCCCTGTTCATGTTATTCGTGTTATGCATGTTACGCTACTACGCTGTTTGAGGTTGGCACACCTTCTTATACAGTAAATCAGCATCATCCATCCAACGATAAAGGGATGTTCAAATGTGTGTGAAATCTTATGGGACTTAACTGCTAAGGTCATGAGTCCCTAAGCTTACACACTACTTAACCTAAATTATCCTAAGGACAAACACACACACTCATGCCCGAGGGAGGACTCGAACCTCCGCCGGGACCAGCCGCACAGTCCATGACTGCAGCGTCTTAGACCGCTCGGCTAATCCCGCGCGGCGATAAAGGGAAACTGAGCCATTTAACACGAGCCTTTTCACGCTGTCACCTTACATGTTTTACGAGGATGATGTCTGACTCACTGCCTCTCTGCAATTCTTCTGTGTAAAAACTACTGGCAGTTTCACTATCACTGCCCGCTATTAAAATGTAAGTTTGAGGTTTCTTTATTGCACCTCGGAAACTTCTGACCAGTTTTGGAGGTATGATTTCTCAAGTGCTGTCTTGTTTTGAAATACGTACAAAATCGCCTACATTAAATTTCTGTTAACATGGGTCTACTATTTTAATACGACTGTAAGTGGTATTTAGAAGCTCATTATCACTTACGTCAAGTGGCGTCATTTTTACTGCCCGATGGACTGCACAGAGCACAGAGGGAATTCACAGCACTGTTACAACACTTAATGGAACCAACTGAGGGAAGCTTGGCACCATTCTTCCATGTGCCAACCGTAGAAATGAGTACTGATGTAGTATGGTTACATGTGCTAATTTGATCCCCAGTAACAGGCATAAATTCCCTTTATCAGTGTTCCACCGTACACCCCTATCTGTTGAAGCTGAAAACTATACGGAAATGGGTACACACACAAACCAGGGAAGTATTGGTAATTTCGGAGCAAAGGTAAGCTTACGTCCCTAGCTAAGCTTACTTTTTGATATCACTGAGAGACTTACTAGGATGTCAGAGGGAAAGGATTACTACCTGCTCCAATAGAATGTTACAGACTGACGCACAGGCATGCGAGGTACAATTGTTCTTGTGAAAAACGGAAGCAACTGAATGTCGAAAGGAAGTGTTAGTCCTTTGGCCCCGCCTCCTTATTTCCACATATTGGGCACATACTGGGTCTACTCGTAGATGTGTGATGTACAGCAATGTAGGCTTTCTTGGCGAATGCCGAAGGTGAAGTTTTCTCGGGTGAAGTGTAGGACTCATGTCCATTAGGTGTCTTTATAGCCGTTGGACCACAGGCTCCCCTACCTTGGCTCAAACGGCTGTGCCATTCGCGAGCCTCCGGAAGGGGTGTCGCGGACGGCGGAGGGGAGAGCCGGGGGCGGCGGTGGGGGAGAACTCACGGTGCGCTGGAGGGTTCGAGTGTTGCGTCCTGAATGCCGGACATTTGCCACGCGGACATTTGCCACACTTCCCCCTTCGCCAGGTAGCTTGAGTAGCGATCCCTCAGGTAAGGGACGCCCTTACTTGTATTTCTGTCCGCTTTCAAACCGCCGTCTCCATATCTTACTCGATACAACCAGTACGTAAGGGATCTTCTTCTACATCTACATCTACATCCATACTCCGCAAGCCACCTGACGGTGTGTGGCGGAGGGTACCTTGAGTACCTCTATCGGTTCTCCCTTCTATTCCAGTCTCGTATTGTTCGTGGAAAGAAGGATTGTCGGTATGCCTCTGTGTGGGCTCTAATCTCTCTGATTTTATCCTCATGGTATCTTCGCGAGATATACGTGGGAGGGAGCAATATACTGCTTGACTCTTCGGTGAAGGTATGTTCTCGAAACTTTGACAAAAGCCCGTACCGAGCTACTGAGCGTCTCTCCTGCAGAGTCTTCCACTGGAGTTTATCTATCATCTCCGTAACGCTTTCGCGATTACTAAATGATCGTGTAACGAAGCGCGCTGCTCTCCGTTGGATCTTCTCTATGTCTTGTATCAACCCTATCTGGTACGGATCCCACACTGCTGAGCAGTATTCAAGCAGTGGGCGAACAAGCGTACTGTAACCTACTTCCTTTGTTTTCGGATTGCATTTCCTTAGGATTCTTCCAATGAATCTCAGTCTGGCATCTGCTTTACCGACAATCAACATTATATGATCATTCCATTTTAAATCACTCCTAATGCGTACTCCCAGATAATTTATGGTATTAACTGCTTCCAGTTGCTGACCTGCTATTTTGTAGCTAAATGATAAAGGATCTATCTTTCTGTGTATTCGCAGCACATTACACTTGTCTACATTGAGATTCAGTTGCCATTCCCTGCACCATGCGTCAATTCGCTGCAGATCCTCCTGCATTTCAGTACAATTTTCCATTGTTACAACCTCTCGATACACCACAGCATCATCTGCAAAAAGCCTCAGTGAACTTCCAATGTCATCCACCAGGTCATTTATGTATATTGTGAATAGCAACGGTCCTATGACACTCCCCTGCGGCACACCTGAAATTACTCTTACTTCGGAAGACTTCTCTCCATTGAGAATAACATGCTGCGTCCTGTTATCTAGGAACTCCTCAATCCAATCACACAATTGGTCTGATAGTCCATATGATCTTACTTTGTTCAATAAACGACTGTGGGGAACTGTATCGAACGCCTTGCGGAAGTCAAGAAACACGGCACTACCTGTGAACCCGTGTCTATGGCCCTCTGAGTCTCGTGGACGAATAGCGCGAGCTGGGTTTCACATGACCGTCTTTTTCGAAACCCATGCTGATTCCTACAGAGTAGATTTCTAGTCTCCAGAAAAGTCATTATACTCGACATCTTGGCCAAATACAGAGCTTCTTTTCCGAAATCGAAATATTTATAACTTTTGGGAAACGAAAGCAATACCGACGACTATGTCAGCATGTAATTAGTTCTGCCAAATATAAATATAGGTCTCTCTGTCTGTAGGGTAGCTTCCGTTCACGCTTACTGATTGCGATCGGCATGGGAGCAACAAGAAAGGAACGATGTAAAGAGAATGCGAATGTACGCTAATCATTTCTTTTTGATCACTGCATTTGTGCCTACTTTAATTACTACAACTGCATGCCCAAAAGCCAATAATAAAGGAGAAATGGTAATGTGAATGTTTGAAAAGAAGAACGACATACTCCATATTAATTTACTCTCTAAAATCCGATATCCCTTGCGTCGGAACATTAGTTAATAAAGTGTAGCGGACAATGTTCAAAACATTACTGAAAATACGTTAACTAAATAGAGATAAGAACATCTATGATTGACATGTCATCTAAAGTCGACGTACAATTTTAAAATGTTAGAAATAAAGAAATGAAGTAATACAGAATGTTATGGTTCTAACGTACGTTGTTGTTCTACATTGTTTAGCTCTGGTATTTGCAGGGTCAGAGAAAGCATCCTAGGTTTTGGAGTGAAAAGCCGTAATTGTGATGATCTGCACTACAACAGAAACAAGAAGAACAACTTAAGAAAAAATTATGTAATGTGTGTTTCAGCTCACGAGCGACATTGAAGCAGATAGTTCCTGTGACGTAGTACGGGCAGAGGTTACATTCGACAACTGGAATAAATTAATAACTGGCTCCTGTTACCGAACCCCGGTCTCAGATGAAACAGTTGCTGAACAGTTCAAAGAAAACTTGAGTCTCACCACAAATAGGTACGCTACTCATACAATCATAGTTCGCAGTGACTTCATTCTACCTTCCGTATGTTGACGGAAATACGTTTTCAGACCATATTGTAGATAGAAAACGGCTTCCGTAATTGTTCTAAATGCTTTTTTTTATATAGTGTTTTGGACAATTAGTTCACGAGGCCATTCAGATTCTAAATGTTTACGAAAACACACTTGACCTCTTAGCCACAGATAATCCTGAGCATCACAACGGATACAGGGATTAGTGAACACACACTCATAGTGAGGCTCAATTCCGTAACAAAGAAATTCACCAAAACTAAATGCGAAATGTATCTATTTTTAAAAGCAGCTAAAAATTCGGTTGACGTCTTTCTAAGGGGCAGTCTCCAATCCTTCCAAACTATGTAAGTGAAGCCAATATGTCGCTTAAGTGCAAAGAAATAGAATCAACAGCACTCGAGAGAGTCATACCAAATAAATGAATAAGAGACGGAAATGATCCCCCATGCTACAGAAAACACGACAGAAAGCTGCTGCAGGAGCACCGAAAAAGGCACGTATAATTTAAGCGAACAAAAAATCTCCAAGATTGGTGAAATTTTACTGAGGCTCGAAAATCGGTGCGGATTCAATGCGAGATGCATTTAATAGTTTCCACAACGGAAGTCTCTCTAGAAACGTGGCAGAAAATCGAAAGAGATTCTGGTCCTATGTTCAGTAAACCAGCGGAAAGGCTCAGTAAGTACCTTTACTGTGCGACAGCAATGTGGAGGAGGAGGAGGGGGAGATAAGGGACCCAACCCTTCGGAGCAGGTTAAATCGGGGCAAATGTCCGGCGTGGCAAATGTCTGCACACCGTTGCGTCCTAGCGCTGCCTGTCAGTTCCATCTGCTGCTTTCGTCGCCTTGGCATGAGAGCGCTCTTGGGGTATTCTTGCAGACGCCACGTCACATGCAGGGATCAGCTGGAAAGCGCTACCCTGGTTGACAAGATCATCACGGAAACGTATCTCTGCTGCCTCTTTGATAATCGAGTCCCAGAATCCGTCCGCCTTTGAATAGACCTGCAGATTTGTCCGTTTGGCCGAGGCGAATGCTTCTCACTGGTCCTGTGCGTCGCTGCAAAAGACAGCGCTGAGTCTGGCCGGTGTATTCCTTGCCACATTTGCAGGTGATACTATAGTCTCTAGGTTTCCGTAGTCCTAATTTGTCTTTCATCGAACCGAGTACGTTTCTGATTGTAACCGATGAACGGAAAATGATTTCTCATGTTCTTTTTCTCCAAAATCCTGGCAGTCTTGGCCGTGGGTGGTCCAGCGTACGGGAAGAACCCCAGACGCTTTGTATCTTCTTCTGGGTCGTCTTCTTTCTTCTTCTTGTTCGGCTGGAGAACGTGTCTCTCAGAGTAGCCATTCCTGTGAAAGTTTTCCCGAAGATGCTGCAGCTC
Source organism: Schistocerca cancellata (assembly GCF_023864275.1). Lineage (NCBI taxonomy): Eukaryota > Metazoa > Arthropoda > Insecta > Orthoptera > Acrididae > Schistocerca > Schistocerca cancellata. Next base: position 766,361,376 of record NC_064629.1, read on the forward strand.
AGTGGGTGGAGTCTCCTTGTCGCTTACGTCTCATTCTCTGTGCACCAATACGGGGACCACGGATTTCTGTTGTGATGGATGGTGGCAGCTGCTGGTGCAAGGTACAGGTCTGTGCGCATCTTTTTCTGTAGAATGTCCCAGCATGCTGTCAGTTTTCTTCTTTATCAGAGTATCGAGGAAAGGTAGCCATCCGTTTTCTTCTACCTCCATAGTGAACTCTATACTGTCGTGCATGCTGTTAAGGTGGAGAAAAAATTCTTACAGATTTCCTTCGCCATTCGGCCGCACCATGAGTGTCTCGTCCGCATGTCGATAGAGCACTTTTGGTTTCAGCCACGCAGTTTCAAGAGTCGTTCCTGGACGTACTCCACATATGGGTTCGCGATGCCTGCCGCTAAGGATTAGCCCATGGTGACTTTATCTACCTGTTGGTAGAAATTTCCACCACGTTTGAAGTTGGTAGTAGTGAGCGCGTGGCACCGAAGACGTGAGAAGAGAGACCAATAGGGACATTGACGAAGCATAACGCCAAAAACTAACATCTCTGCTGCAGATCACAGGGCGATACATGACCTCCTAGAAGACGAAGACACAATTATCGTAGCAGGTGATAAAGGCAACTACACTCCTGGAAATTTTGTCCGCCGCTCGTGGTCTCGCGGTAGCGTTCTCGCTTCCCGAGCACGGGGTCCCGGGTTCGATTCCCGGCGGGATCAGGGATTTTCACCTGCCTCGAGATGACTGGGTGTTTGTGTTGTCCTCATCATTTCATCATCATCCAGGAAAGTGGCGAAATTGGACTGAGCAAAGATTGGATAATTGTACGGGCGCTGATAACCACGCAGTTGAGCGCCCCACAAACCAAACATCATCATCATCATCACTCCTGGAAATTGAAATAAGAACACCGTGAATTCATTGTCCCAGGAAGGGGAAACTTTATTGACACATTCCTGGGGTCAGATACATCACATGATCACACTGACAGAACCACAGGCACATAGACACAGGCAACAGAGCATGCACAATGTCGGCACTAGTACAGTGTATATCCACCTTTCGCAGCAATGCAGGCTGCTATTCTCCCATGGAGACGATCGTAGAGATGCTGGATGTAGTCCTGTGGAACGGCTTGCCATGCCATTTCCACCTGGCGCCTCAGTTGGACCAGCGTTCGTGCTGGACGTGCAGACCGCGTGAGACGACGCTTCATCCAGTCCCAAACATGCTCAATGGGGGACAGATCCGGAGATCTTGCTGGCCAGGGTAGTTGACTTACACCTTCTAGAGCACGTTGGGTGGCACGGGATACATGCGGACGTACATTGTCCTGTTGGAACAGCAAGTTCCCTTGCCGGTCTCGGAATGGTAGAACGATGGGTTCGATGACGGTTTGGATGTACCGTGCACTATTCAGTGTCCCCTCGACGATCACCAGTGGTGTACGGCCAGTGTAGGAGATCGCTCCCCACACCATGATGCCGGGTGTTGGCCCTGTGTGCCTCGGTCGTATGCAGTCCTGATTGTGGCGCTCACCTTGCCGGCGCCAAACACGCATACGACCATCATTGGCACCAAGGCAGAAGCGACTCTCATCGCTGAAGACGACACGTCTCCATTCGACCCTCCATTCACGCCTGTCGCGACACCACTGGAGGCGGGCTGTACGATGTTGGGGCGTGAGCGGAAGACGGCCTAACGGTGTGCGGGACCGTAGCCCAGCTTCATGGAGACGGTTGCGAATGGTCCTCGCCGATACCCCAGGAGCAACAGTGTCCCTAATTTGCTGGGAAGTGGCGGTGCGATCCCCTACGGCACTGCGTAGGATCCTACGGTCTTGGCGTGCATCCGTGCGTCGCTGCGGTCCGGTCCCAGGTCGACTGGCACGTGCACCTTCCGACGACCACTGGCGACAATATCAATGTACTGTGGAGACCTCACGCCCCACGTGTTGAGCAATTCGGCGGTACGTCCACCCGGCCTCCCGCATGCCCACTATACGCCCTCGCTCAAAGTCCGTCAACTGCACATACGGTTCACGTCCACGCTGTCGCGGCATGCTACCAGTGTTAAAGACTGCGATGGAGCTCCGTATGCCACGGCAAACTGGCTGACACTGACGGCGGCGGTGCACAAATGCTGCGCAGCTAGCGCCATTCGACGGCCAACACCGCGGTTCCTGGTGTGTCCGCTGTGCCGTGATGTGATCATTGCTTGTACAGCCCTCTCGCAGTGTCCGGAGCAAGTATGGTGGGTCTGACACACCGGTGTCAATGTGTTCTTTTTTCCATTTCCAGGAGTGTATATACTCGTAGCTACCAACCGTTAACTACTGCGAGAAGATTGAGATCCTATTAAAAGACCCAGCCTACAAGCAAGTAGAAAAGGATCCTACAACAACGGTGACCATTTAACTCCTAAACAACTCAGGAATAGTCAAGAATGTGGTCAAAAGGTTGTAAGCAAGAGCACCGATACCACCACGGCTGATGGCCTTCCAAAGTCATACAGGAAGGGTTCCACAATGTCCAATAGTGGACACGATAAAGTCACCAACATATGGGATAGCTAAACACTTTGCACAGCTATTGAAGCATATCGTGGATCACTGTTCACAACATGTCAAAAACTCAAAGGAGTTTGTGAAGATGATTCAGGGAATGTATCTGGATAAGGGTGATATCTTGGTCAGTTTCGATGTCACGTCGCTTTTCACATGGGTACTGGTAGAGGATTTTTTCACATTACTAGGGAGACACTGCGGTTCCTCTTCGTCGAAATATCTTGACTCAATCTCGTCTAGGGGTTGAACGGCACGTGTCGCATTACAGGCCCTAAATACACTACTGGCCATTAAAATTGCTACACCAAGAAGAAATGCAGATGATAAACAGGTATCCATTGGACAAATATATTATACTAGAACTACATGTGATTACATTTTCACGCGATTTGGGTGCATAGATACTGAGAAATCAGTACCCAGAACAACCACCTCTGGCAGTAATAACGGCCTTCATACGCCTGGGCATTGAGTCAAACAGAGCTTGGATGGCGTGTACAGGTACAGCTGCCCATGCAGCTTCAACACGATAACACAGTTCATCAGGAGTAGTGACTGGCGTATTGTAACGTGCCAGTTGCTCAGCCACCACTGACCAGACGTTTTGAATTGGTGAGAGATCTGGAGAATGTGCTGGACAGGGCAGCCAGTCGAACATTTTCTGTATCCAGAAAGGCCCGTACAGAACCTGCAACATGTGGTCGTGCACTATCCTGCTGAAATGTTGGGTTTCGCAGGGACCGAATGAAGGGTAGAGCCACGGGTCGTAACACATCTGAAACGTAACGTCCACTGTTCAAAGTGCCGTCAATGCCGAACAACAGGTGACCGAGACGTGTAACCAATAGCAGCCCATACCATCGCGCCGAGTGATACGAAAGTATGGCGATGACGAATACACGCATCCAATGTGCGTTCACCACGATGTCGCCAATTACAGATGCGACCATCACATTGCTGTAAACAGAACCTGGATTCATCCGAAAAAATGGCGTTTTGCCATTCATGCACCCAGGTTCGTCGTTGAGTACACCATCGCAGGTGCTCCTGCCTGTGATGGAGCGTCAAGGGTAACCGCAGCCATGGTCTCCGAGCTAATAGTCCATGCTGCTGCGAACTTTGTCGTACTGTTCGTGCAGATGGTTATTGTCTTGGAAACGTCACCATCTGTTGACTCAGGGATCGAGACGTGGCTGCACGATCCGTTACAGCCCTGCGGATAAGATGCCTGTCATCTCGACTGCTAGTGATACGAGGCCGTTGGGATGCAGCACGGTGTTCCGAATTACACTCCTGAACCCACCAATTCCATATTCTGCTAACACTCATTGGATATCGACCAACGCGAACAGCAATGTCGCGATACGATAAACCGCAATCGCGATTGGCTACAATTCGACCTGTATCAAAGTCGGAAACGTGATGGTACGCATTTCCTTTCCTTACACAAGGCATCACAACAACGTTTAACCAGGCAACGCCGGTCAACTGATGTTTGTGTATGAGAAATCGGTTGGAAACTTTCCTCATGTCAACAGGTTGTAGGTGTCGCCACTGGCGCCAACCTTGCGTGAATGCTCTGAAAAGCTAATTATTCGCATATCGCAGCATCTTCTTCCCATCGGTTAAATTTCGCGTCTGTAGCACGTCATCTTCGTGATGTAGTAATTTTAATGGCCAGTAGTGTATTTCTTAATCTACTTTCCCCGTCTAGATATCACGCTGTCTTAAACTTCTCTCGAGACCACAAATGTGGCAGTAACAATCGTAGTGTTCTACCTGTGACGAAACGGGGCGAGTTGTGGCGCCCTGGAAATATTCTAAGATCAAAGCTGGAGGCCACCACTTGGGTCGCTCGGCAAGGCGCTGCTCGTTAGCAAGCACGTGATGCCGCACAACGGTCGGACCACGTGATCCATCGAGCACGTGGCTGGAAAATTCCTTGGTGACACTGCGTAGACGAAAGAGACTTGTACACCAGGAGAGGCAAAGATGGCGGACTTTGTGAGACCATAATGGCAGACATTTCACAGTTCATATAGAAATTAATAGTAGCCAGAGGAATCATGATACCTCAAAAAGAAACATGTACATTACCATTATTTGCACGACGGTTCTGATGGTGTAATCAGATTTTCAATATTTTTATTAATTTATAAATTAGTAGATGACTAAATTATACAAGTAACACCCAGCAACGAATTTCCAAAATCTAAACGGTTCATCCGGTCTTGTCGATCGACATGTCTTTAGAACGCTGTTAGTGTAAACCTAAATCGGTATGAATTACAGGCATGTAACTTGAATAATACGTGAGTTATTGGAGTTCAAAGTGGCCGATTACTATCGACTGCGTCAGGCCATAACTACTCCATAGGGACAAGAAAAAATGGTAGCAGCATGCTTATAAATATATCTAATCGTCTATGTCTTTGTCTATATCCGATATATTCTATTCATGAAGAACTAGTCAAATATTTACTGTGTTTTAGAAAGCACAGAAAAATTAGGCTACTGGTCTACTTTTGCTTTCTATTCCTTTGATAGTGTATATTTGATTTTTTTATGTATTTAATAATGAGTGTTAGAGTGTATTTATGTTCCAGACGTTGGACTATTTATTTAAATTAAAGTTATTTAAATGTGTGTCCAGTATTTCGAATGTGTTTCAGTATTTTTGTGAGTGTGTGTTGGCTTGGAGACATGGAGGGAGCGCTCTAGCCAATGACATCCCTCGTTACTACGGTAGGCGACTACCGAAATGAATGGAGGGGGAGAACGGGACAGGACACGACGACTGCTGGACGTGACGGCTCGGCGGACGCACAGGCGTGAGAGAGACTTGGAGAGAGTGGAGCGGTTTGCGCGTAGTTGCGGCAGGTAGAAATACTTCGGAGTGCCGACTTGTGCACTTGAGAGATTTCCGAGGTTTCTACAGTGAAGACGTAGTATGCGTTTAGAAAAGAATATCTCGCGAGCTATGTTGTCGTTCATAAGTAATTACGTGCAGTAGGAATCTATTGTTTCCTGTTATTCAGTAGTGGTTCAAATGGCTCTGAACACTATGGGACTTAACATCTGAGATCATCGGTCCCCTAGAACGTAGAACTACTTAAGCCTAAATAACCTAAAAACATCACACATAACCATGCCCGAGGGAGGATTCGAACCTGCGACCGTAGCCGTCGTGTGGTTCCTGACTGAAGTGCCTAGAACCGCTCGGTCCAACGGCCGGCTCCCTGTTAATCAACTTATGTTTTATTTAATTTCTGGACCACCGACACCAATAAGTATTTTGCAGAAATATACCACATTCTCAAAAGTACTTCTACTATCGTACCCATCATTTAAAGTCGTTAAGATAGTGCATGCAGATTTTATTTAACTACAATCTTTCATTTATGAATTTCTACATTACATTCGCAATTGCCAAGTGATAGGAACCTTCGACCATTCGATTATGCATAGATATTTATATTGTATGCTGTAGACTGAGCAGTATTTGGCTTGTAATGTGGCAACTACGTTTCCCAGCCCCTAGACAACGACACGAGGCAAAACTTTTAATATTTAAACTCTGAGTCAGAGGGTTAATTTTATTTGAAAGCCCGTAATTGGGGGCTCGTCTGCGATTTGTGTCCTGCTAAGTGGTAATTCCTTTGCCCGCTGTTATTCATCGTTATATGCGAAGTGGAGAAAAACTTTGCAATACCTGTAGAGTGAACCTCTCACAAAACACAGTGTGTGATGGGGTTCTTCTACCGCAAGTAGGTCTTTGGAAATAGTGAAGTTACGCATGAAATCGATAGAGGACCTAATCTATCACGTTAAATGCAGTTTGCGTGGGGGCTCAGAATTTAAATAAGTTAAGTGCATCGAACAGTAGCGGTTAGCGCGTTTAACGGACAGTGGTAACAGAGACGGTTGGAACAGGCGCAACCGGCAGCAGCTACAACTACATGAGGCGATTTCTCCAGTGGCAGACGCAGATCAGCAGCAATACGATGACAGAGATTTCGAATACTCGAGGGCAGTCTTCATTGTCGACTTCCACTACAACCAACGGCATCGCCATGGGAGACGGAACCACCTCAGATCAGATAAGTACCTGCGCAAAGAGAGAGATAGTGTTTAACACTGAAGTTCAAGCTCCACTTATAGATCTCGCGAACAAAAACAGCCACCTAGTATGAGTAATTCTGAAAACGGAAGTGAGCCGGTTAGTCCGAAATCAGATCGCGGAAGTGTAACTAGTAGGAATTGAGGCAAGAGGAGTGAATGTGGTGGAGATATGATGTCGCAGCTAATGTAAATGATCCAGGGAATGGCAAGTAATACCAGTAGAATTCGAACAGATATGGGTACAATGCGAACTGGAAAAGTTTCCGCTGTGAAAGAGGAAGTTGAAACAATTATGGGTAGCCTTGAGAGAGAATTGATGATAATTTAAAATGTGTTCGAGTGGATAAGGGGAAAGTTAAAGACGAAGTTGTAATAGTAAAATCTGAAATCGGATGAGTGGAAAAAGACCTTGAGGAAAACATTGATAAGATATAGACGGAATTTAGCGTCAAGGAAGGAGACTATAAATGCGCAAGTTGCTCATAAAAGCGATGTAAGTTTAGCAATTAGTGACATTGACAATCGTGTAGGTGAGGGGGAGAAAGAAGTAGGCAAAATTGAAGATAAAATTGGATGCAATATCACTAGTGAAAATTAATTTAAAAAACAAATGAAGCAGGTAAAAAGTGATTTAAAAAATGGTTCAAATGGCTCTGAGCACTATGGGACTCAACTGCTGTGGTCAACAGTCCCCTAGAACTTAGAACTAATTAAACCTAACTAACCTAAGGACATCACACACATCCATGCCCGAGGCAGGATTCGAACCTGCGACCGTAGCAGCAGCGCGGCTCCGGACTGGAGCGCCTAGAACCGCACGACCACCACAGCCGGCAAAAGTGATTTAAATTCATTAGCATCCCAACAGGCCACAGCAGTTATAAATATGTCTTGGGAAAGTACCGATGTGTGAAATTTTACACAGATGGCGTAAGATATCGCCCAGTAAATTTGTTGGCTATGTGTAGGGACGCTTTTGTTCACGGCAGGTTGGACGAAACGAAATTAAAGTACGTTAAACGGCTTTTGGAGGAAGACCCACAATCTTGGGAAAATGTTAAATGTAGTTCGTGCAAATCGAACGAAGAGTTCGAAAAGTGTATTTTGAACAAATTTTGGAGTAAGGCAAAGCAGACGTGGATTCAAAATGAACTCTTCAACAGGCCGTGCTACAGGTACGGTAATGGGACGATGAGAGATTTTTGCTAGTGCGAACTTGGCAAACATATGCAGGTGACAAGGCCCTTGGGAGTTTAATGGAAATCACCACGTTAAAAAGGCGCTTAACCGAATATTTGCAGTCCTTAGTCCATGCGATTCCGGGGACGAATTTCTAGAATTTGTAGAAAAATTAGAGAGGGCTTTGAACTTCAAACCTCAGTGGAAACCAGGTGATAGTTATCAAAATGGGAGTCCAAATAATCACCTCCAAAATAATAATCGTGAAAGAAATCAAAGGAACTATCAGGGAGATAGTAGCTGGAATGAGCAGAATGGTCGGAGAACGAACAGGAGTGATAACTTCCGTGAAAGTGGTTCCAAGTAAAGAACGAAGATTTGACAGGCCAAATTCGCGCGAAATGCAATCGCGTAACAACCAGTCGCGAAACTGACGTTCGCCACATGTCAGGTCCGGGGATGGCGATCTTAACAGGCGATGAAAAGGACTGGAGATAACGGTAATGATAGAAATGTTGATACGTTTGGAGAAATGCAACCAATTTGTATTATGGAGAATGTTAAAGACGAAGGCTACATAGGTGGCTCTATCAATAAAAGCATGCGCGAACGGCGCAAGCACAGATTTGTAAGAGATTTAAGTAAAAGTAATGGGGATAAATTTGCGGGGAAAGTGTAATGAATGAGTGTGTGAATGGTGACGAATGGAAAGTTTCAGTGGTTCAGAAAGAAGTTAAAGAGGAGATGAATTTTGTGAAAGCAAATTGTGTGGGGAGTACTGAAGAGGTATTAGCAGATAGTAGAAATTGCAGTAAGTAGCAAGTATTTGTGAATCGGCGAAAAGCATCGATGTTAGGGAAGGCTGCGTAGCTTTGGTCCCGCCAGCTGCAAGTAAGGATGATTGTGTTTCGGCGGAAATCGTCAATGTTACTAAGGGAGGCATATCATTGGTCTCGCCAGCAGTAGGAGTTAAAAACGTATCGCCGGAGGTAGATGATATCCGTTTAAAGGAACAGAGCAATGGTAATTTATGTAGTGATGTAAAAGCTACCTGTATTGCTACTTCGGAGAAAGGAATTTCCGCGTTTCTAGTCACGAATGGAGGCGAAACGAAACTTATTGATGAATGTGTGTATCTGAGTATGAATGTGAGAATGTATGTAAAGTAGGATCGGGAGTTAATCTGGATGAAAAGTGTGTAGAAATGGCAGTGTGTGTTGATTTTTGTCCGATCACAGCGGAATGTAGCAAGTCTGGAAGTAACAAAATCGTACAACTAGGTGGCAGCAATTTGTGTAATGTAGCGACGGAGGTAAAAGTTGTGGACGGTGGGGGGTAAGGTTTCTGATGTGAATTTTTGTAGTGATTTAAATGGCGTATCAACTGATCAGGTTGCTGAGATGAATATTTATGGTGATGATGGCTTAGGCATCGAAGTATTATTTCAGGAAGATAAAGTGTGCAACAATGAATTGATGTTTAATTTTGTTGAAACTGCAAGTGTTGATATTTTGGAGGGGAAAAACAGTTAAGTTGTGCATGCTGTGGGGAGTAAATCGGTGAATTGTGTGAAAGAACTAACAGAAAATTTACAGAGGTCTAAAGTAAATAGTGCGGATGGGGTTAGTTTGCATAATGAAGTCCGTTCGAATTGGTACATGAAGGAGTGAGAGTCTAGTGAGAGTGATTGGCGTCGGTAGGGTAAAACGTTACGGTCGTTTCTGCAGCATATGTGGAAACGAGAGAAGTTTAAAATTGCTGAGGGTATATTGAGAAAGGGCAGACGTGAAAAGCTGTTCTAATCTGTAATTAGTGGTAGGAATTTTGGAGGGATAATTTATATTTATTTGGGGATGCATTAGTAATTTGTTAGTTTATTGTTCTACTGTGCGTGTGCAAGAGGGTGAAGTTTAGGCATTGAGGGTGCGTGGAAGTCAGTGACCTCTTGGATTTAAATAAAATACTGATTCACGCTTTCTATAAGAGTGCGGCAAAGAATTAGTGGTTAATTTGAAGGGCGTTAAATCTGTAATTTTATGTGCACGCAAATTTTGGTGGGTGGAGGTAGGAAGGATTTATTAAAGTCAACTAAATCGAACTTGAGGGAATTTGATTCCTGTGATTCAGTCGTGTGCCTTGCGACATTTTTCCTAAAGTGGCGTGAGCTCCCAATTGGTGCACATCGACAGTGCAGAAAGATACGTAAGTAGCTTCTTTTCTGTGTTTACTTCTTAGACCCTTACTTAAATTGCGTGTGAGTTTCGTATAGGATGTGTAATTTCGAGTTTTAGTTACTGTAATCGTAAATTCAGGCAGATTGTAGCGCAGTCGTTAGGCATTTGTACAGGTTAGTTCATACATTCTTTGCGTGTTTCCCTTGCGTTATCTAGGCACGGACTCGTGTTTCAGTAACTGTTGTTCAACATTGATTGGAATGGAAAGGGACTGTGATTGCTGTGTTCGGATGAGGCCTGAGTTGGCATCCCTTCACTTACAGCTGCAGGCGGCGCTGACTTTGGTCGCACAGCTTGAGGCTGCTGCCAATGGGCACCACTGTGGGGAGCCGGACTTGGGTATCACGGGGATGTCAACCTCGTCCCCTCTGTCCCCAGATCGGCCTACCGCTGTGGTTGCCCCGGTTTCTGCCCGCAGTGGGGCTGAGCCCTCGCCTGTGGTTGATAGGGAGGTCGTTACAAGGCGTGACAGGCAGCGAAAAACGTCCCTGGAGGCTGATCAGAAAGCTTTCCCGGTGCGTCTGACAAACAGGTTTCGTGTACTGTCTCTGGCTGAGCCAGATGCAGCCTCCTGCCCTGTTTCAGAGGATGATTCTCAGCCTTCAAGGTCCGGGCAATCGCAGGGGGTGGGCTTATTGATAGTTGGGAGCTCCAATGTTAGGCTCATAATGGGGCCCCTTAGGGATATGGCGGCTAAGGAGGGGAAGAAATCCAGTGTGCACTTCGTGTACATTCCGGGTAGAGTCATTCCTGATGTGGAAAGGGTCCTTCCGGATGCCATGAAGAGCACAGGGTGCAGCCAGCTGCAGGTGGTGGCGCGGGGTCAGGGATTTTCTCTGCCTCGTGATGACTGGGTGTTGTGTAATGTCCTTAGGTTAGTTAGGTTTAAGTAGTTCTGAGTTCTAGGGGACTGATGAGCATAGATGTTAAGTCCCATAGTGCTCAGAGCCATTTGAACCATTTTGCAGGTGGTGGCACATGTCGGCACTAATGACGTGTGTCGCTTTGGATCTGAGGAGATTCTTTCTGGATTCCAGCGGCTATCTGATTTGGTGAAGGCTGCCGGTCTTGCTTACGAGATGAAGGCAGAGCTCACCATCTGCAGCATCATTGACAGAACTGACTGCGGACCTTTGGTGCAGAGCCGGGTGGAGGGTCTGAATAAGAGGCTGAGACAATTTTGCGACCGTGTTGGCTGCAGATTCCTTGAATTGCGCCATAGGGTGGTGGGGTTTCGGGTTCCGCTGAATAGGTCAGGAGTTCACTACACTCAGCTGGCGGCTACACGGGTAGCGGAGGCTGTGTGGCGTGGACTGGGCGGCTTTTTAGGTTAGAAGGCCTCGGGAAAGTACGGGGTGGGCTTCAATCCCAAAGGGTGCATGGCAAATACAGGACGTGCTTGGATCAAGGAACAGTTGGAATTGTAGTTGTAAATTGTTGTAGATGTGCTGGCAAAGTCCCTGAGCTTCAAGCGCTAATAGAAAGCACAGAAGCTGAAATCGTTATAGGTACAGAAAGCTGGCTAAAGCCTGAAATAAGTTCTGCAGAAATTTTTACGACGTCTCAGACGGTGTTCAGGAAAGATAGATTAGGCAGAATTGGTGGTGGAGTGTTTGAGTCTGTCAGTAGTGGTTTATCTTGTAGTGAAGTCGAAGTAGATACTCCGTGCGAATTGGTATGGGTCGAGGTTATACTTAACAGCTGAACTAAGTTAATAATTGGCTCCTTCTACCGACCCCCAGACTCCGATGATATAGTTGCTGAACAGTTCAGAGAAAATTTGAGTCTCGTAACAAATAAATACCCCACTCATACGGTTATAGTTGGTGGGGACTTCAACCTTCCCTCGATATGTTGGCAAAAATACTTGTTCAAAACCGGTGGTAGGCAGAAAACATCTTCCGAGATTGTCCTAAATGCTTTCTCCGAAAATTATTTCGAGCAGTTAGTCCACGAACCCACGCGAATTGTAAATGGTTGCGAAAACACACTTGACCTCTTAGCCACAAACAATCCAGAGCTAATAGAGAGCATCATGACTGATACAGGGATTAGTGATCACAAGGTCGTTGTAGCTAGGCTCAATACCGTTTCTTCCAAATCCACCAGAAACAAAAGCAAAATAATTTTATTTAAAAAAGCGGATAAAGTGTCACTAGAAGCCTTCCTAAGAGACAATCTCCATTCCTTCCGAACTGACTATGCAAATGTAGACGAGATGTGGCTCAAATTCAAATATATAGTAGCAACAGCAATTGAGAGATTCATACCTCATAAATTGGTAAGAGATGGAATTGATCCCCCATGGTACACAAAACAGGTCCGAACGCTGTTGCAGAGGCAACGGGAAAAGCATGCGAAGTTCAGATGAACGCGAAATCCCGGAGATTGGCTAAAATTTACAGACGCGCGAAATTAGTCACGGACTTCAATGCGAGATGCCTTTAATACGTTCCACAACGAAACATTGTCTCAAAATTTGGTAGAAAATCCGAAGAAATTCTGGTCGTATGTAAAGTACACAAGCGGCAAGACGCAGTCAACACTTTCGCTGCGCAGTGCCGATGGTACTGTTACCGACGGCTGTGCCGCTAAAGCGGAGTTATTGAACGCAGTTTTCCGAAATTCCTTCACCAGGGAAGACGAATGGAATATTCAAGCATTTGAAACACGAACAGCTGCTAGCATGAGTTTCTTAGAAGTAGATACCTTAGGGGTTGCGAAGCAGCTCAAATCGCTTGATACGGGCAAGTCTTCAGGTCCAGATTGTATACCGATTAGGTTCCTTTCAGATTACGCTGATACAATAGCTCCTTACTTAGCTATCATATACAACCGCTCGCTCAGCGATAGATCTGTACCTACAGATTGGAAAAATGCGCAGGTCGCACCAGTGTTTACGAAGGGTAGTAGGAGTAATCCATCGAACTATAGACCTATATCATTGATGTCGGTTTGCAGTAGGGTTTTGGAGCATATATTGTATTCAAACATTATGAATCACCTCGAAGGGTACGATCTATTGATACGTAATCAGCAAGGTTTCAGAAAACATCGTTCTTGTGCTATGCAGCTAGCTTTTTATTCGCACGAAGTAATGGCCGCTATCGACAGGGGATCTAAAGTTGATTCCGTATTTCTAGATTTCCGGAAAGCTTTTGACACCGTTCCTCACTAGCGACTTCTAATCAAGGTATCGTCTCAGTTGTGCGACTGGATTCGTGATTTCCTGTCAGGAAGGTCGCAGTTCGTAGTAATAGACGGTAAATCATCGAGTAAAATTGAAGAGATATCAGGTGTTCCCCAGGGAAGCTTCCTGGGACCTCTGCTGTTCCAGATCTATATAAATGACCTGGGTGACAATCTGAGCAGTTCTCTTAGATTGTTCGCAGATGATGCTGTAATTTACCGTCTAGTAAGGTCATCCGAAGACCAGTATCAGTAGCAATGCGATTTAGAAAAGATTGCTGTATGGTGTGGCAGGTGGCAGTTGACGCTAAATAACGAAAAGCGTGAGGTGATCCACATGAGTTCCAAAACAAATCCGTTGGAATTCGATTACTCGATAAATAGTACAATTCTCAAGGCTGTCAATTCAACTAAGTACCTGGGTGTTAAAATTACGAACAACTTCAGTTGGAAAAACGACATAGATAATATTTTGGGGAAGGCATGCCAAAGGTTGCGTTTCACTGGCAGGACACTTAGAAGATGCAACAAGTCCACTAAAGAGACAGCTTACACTACACTTGTTCGTCCTCTGTTAGAATATTGCTGCGCAGTGTGGGATCCTTACCAGGTGGGATTGACGGAGCACATCGAAAGAGTGCAAAAAAGGACAGCTCGTTTTGTATTATCACGTAATGGGGAGAGAGTGTGGCAGATATGATACGCGAATTGGGATGGAAGTCATTAAAGCAAAGACCTTTTTCGTCGCGGCGAGATCTATTTACGAAATTTGAGTCACCAACTATCTCTTCCGAATGCGAAAATATTTTGTTGAGCCCAACCTACATAGGCAGGAATGATCATCAAAATAAAATAAGAGAAATCAGAGCTCGAACAGAAAGGGTTATGTGTTCGTTTTCCCGCGCGCTGTTCGGGAATGGAATGGTAGAGAGATGGTATGATTGTGTTTCGATGAACCCTTTGCCAAGCACTTAAATGTGAATTGCAGAGTAATCATGTAGATGTAGATGTAGATATATCATTTCCGCTGGAGGTAACCTTTAGCGGGAATCTTGGTTGGTTTTGGGAAATGATTTGTTGAGGGGTTTCTACATTCGGTTTTCATTGTAGACAGATTTGTCACGATAAACGGTGAAGATCAAAATTCAGAGGCAGACACGATTTCTGCTAGGCACTTTGTCAAAAGACTGGTGTGAGTTGATCAATACTTTGTGCTAAAATCCTTGTCCGCGTGTGTAGTGCGACGGAAAAAATTCGTGCAAGAAGGCGCCTTAGCGCTGAGTGAGTGGCACAAGAAGTGCTTACAAAATCGCACATAAGTAAAAGTGCATTTAAAAATTTTATTTCTTGTCCAAAAAATTATTTATGCATAATTAAATGCAGGAATTTATTTAATATGCCGTTTCGTTCATAATTTGTGTTAGTTTTAAGTTATTTCGAAATTCATGCTGCTCCGACGCGACTACAAAAATTTCGTAAACACTATAGGCCTGGCGCTTTAATCACTTTATCCTGTTCTTTGAAATTGTTTTTATATGTACTTGAATGAAATGAAGGGTGCTACTTCTGACATTCTGGCAAGCCAGAATGTTAATAAGTGGAGGTGTGTGAGGTAACGGGCGAGTTGTGGCGCTCTGGAAATATTCTAAGATCAAAGCTGGAGGCCACCACTTGGCAAGGCTCGGCTCGTTAGCAAGCACGTGATGCTGCACAACGGTCGGACCACGTGATCCATCGAGCACGTGGCTGGAAAATTCTTTGGTGACACTGCGTAGACGAAAGAGACTTGAACACCAGGAGAGGAAAAGATGGCGGACTTTGTGAGACCATAATGGCAGACATATCACAGTTCATATATAAATTAATAGTAGCCAGAGGAATCATGAAACCTCAAAAGGCAACTTACTTTATCATTAGCACGACGGTTCTGATGGTGTAATCAGATTTTCAATATCTTTATTAGTTTATAATTTAGTATCTGACTGTGAATTATATAAGTAGCACCCAGCAACGAATTTCCAAAATCTAAACGGTTCATCCCATTTTGTCGAACGACATGACTTTAGAAAGCTATTAGTGTAAACCTAAATTGATATGAATTACAGGCATGTTACTTGAATAATACGTGAGTTATTGGAGGTCAAAGTGGCCGATTACTATCGATCGCGTCAGGCCATAACTACTCCACAGTGACACGAAAATGGTAGCAGCATGCTTATAAATATATTCACTCGTCTATGTCTTTGTCTATATTCGATATATACTATTCATGAAGAAATTGGTCAAATATTTACTGTGTTTTAGAAAGCACAGAAACATTAGGCTGCTGGCGTACTTTTGCTGGCTGTTCCTTTGATAGATGTATATTTGATTTGTATATGAATTTAATAATGTGTGTTAGAGCGTGTTTACGATCCAAACATACAGAGAGATAGTGTTTAACTCTGAAGTTCAAGCTCCTCTTATAGATCTCGCGAATATAAATCAGTCACCTAGTATGAGTAATTCCGAAAACGGAAGTGAGCCGGTTGGTTCGAAATCAGATCGCGAAAGTGGAACTAGTAGGAATTCAGGCAAGAGGAATGAATGTGGGGGAGATATGAAGTCTCAGCTAATGTAAATGTTCCAAGGAATGGCAAATAATATCAGATATGGGTACAATGCGAACTGGAATGGGTTCCGTTGTGAAAGAGGAAGTTGACACAATAATGGGTAACCTTGAAAAAGCATTGATGATAATTTAAAATGTGTCTGACTGGATATGGGGAAAATTACAGACGAAGTTGTAATAGTAAAATCTAAAGTCGAATCAGTGGAAAAAGATCTTGGGGAAAACATGGATAAGATAGAGACGGAATTTAGGGTCAAGGAAGGAGACTATAATAGCGCAAGATGCTCATAAAAGCGATATACGTTTAGCAATTAGTGACATTGCCAATCGTGTTGGAGAGGGGGAAAAAGAAGTGGGTGAATTTAAAGATAAAATAGAGTCCATTATTGTAAGACGTCGTGGTCTCCTGACCTTCATTGCTTACATATTCCGCCCTCACAATCATATTCTCCACATCAAGACACTTCAATCGAACCCAAACTCGGTAAGATAAAGTCAATGTTGTATGAATTCATGTAAACGATATGCAATTAACAAGTAAGGGCACCGTGGTTGAAATACTCGAGGCTGGCGTACACACATACATTCCAGACACGACGGTCACAGAAGCTTTTAGTTCAGGAGAGAAACCGCACAACGGGACGCTGGTCCCTTCAGAGGCCGACCCAGCCTATGTCGGCTGGTGACCGCCTGTGTAGCGGACAGCGTGGGCCCGAGTGAAAGGGGGGAACAACCACGTGTTCAGCTTAAAAGCAAATTCCGCTACATTCTGTGGTAGCGGACAGCCTACGCACTCTTTACACATAGCACGCAGTTTCTGAGATTTTCACAGGGAGACAGCAAACGCCAAACGCCAATGCTACAGGTTTCTGGATTGGTCGCCTTAAAAGAAACGTCATTCTCCCGTTTTAGACAAGCAGTGCTAATTGGCAGACGATATTTCTGACGCCTTGAGCTGAAGGAATAATGGAAGAGACCGAAAGATATACCCCTTCATGTCTGGCATGGAGAATCGCCGTTCCGTTGTTGCTCTTGGAGCGAGGAACAAGTCTCTCCTCAGTACTTCACTGGGCGAGCACCTCTGTCGAGAGCGAATCAAAGTGCTACTCTATATTGAGTCCTTGCGATTAATCGTTATTCACTGTGTTGGCTGACACACTTATTGTGCGGTGTGAATGGACAGAGTTATAGTTAAACGCCTGCGAGCGAATTTTGAGTGGCATTGCAGTGGACTGGTTATCTCACTGGGGTACCACGCCAGTAGTTAGACTAGGGGCGAATAGGAATCCTTGACTTCATCAAAGCATAAGGAGAGTTTGATTGGCGAAGGTCAATCCAGATAGAACGAGAGTTATCTTATTTGGCAGCAGCGAGCAGCGCAGACAACAGTCATCGCGCTTCAGCTATTGCAAGCCCCATATTTCCTCCACAACAGTAAACTTCACTGCAATTTACACGTGACAGCCTCAACTGTACCTAGCAACATTCTAAAGGATAATTATTCAAGTTGAGTAGGCGTGCCTCTCAGCCATTGTGCCAAGTCAACAACCATCAACAACTTTGTATAGAAATTTCATTAGCGAATCCTATCCTTGAGAGGTAACTTCATATTCCGAAAAGAACCAGGATATAACTTGTTCAATTCATAACTAAAAGTGCCATTGTGATTTCTCAGAATTTTTGCAAAAATAAATAATAACTTTCGTTAGTTTCATGTTTTTCTTACACTAACTAGCACTACTCCAATACACAAGTATTCCACTAGTTACATAAGAAATTTTGTGAATTTTTGTGTCAACTCCTTACAGCAGACGACTCCAGAAGATATTTATTGCTGAAAGTTTTTCAGGCATTTCTCTTTAGAACGTTAGGAGCGTCTGTCTGACTTCTGTAGTAGTGTGGGGATGGAAATTGCATCTTGCAGGAGCCACAGGGCAAAGGGTACATCTCAGATTAATTCGTTGCGCTGAATAACAGAATAACAGATGAACCCCACCCCTCAGAAAATGGCTACCCTGCTAGGATAGGTAAAATAGGTAACCTGCAATGATAGGTAAAATAGGTAAGCTACCAGGATAGGAAAGTGTCAGGATAGTTAGGTACGGCAGGTTGCAGCAGTAGCACTTTGATGAACTTTCTTTCATGTATTAATTAGGTATTTGGAAAGATTGGGGTCAGAATAGATACAGGTAGTGAAGAAAGAAGATTTTTAGGGAAAAGGGCGTGTGTTATTGTGTTGGAAAGTTTTGCATTTTTTTATTATTTTTGTGTAGCTGTTAGGGCATAGAATTTTCAGGTGATAGGCACAGACGCAGAGTGACGCAGAGACGCAGTGTGACGCAGCATCATATAAAATAGAATTAAGAAATAACATTTTTCTCCCTTTGCAAACGCACAGATATGGATTGGAGACTGTAGCAGAGCAGACAGAACATTAGCCGAGAAGTCACGACGTTGTTGTTGTTGTTGGTTCAACCAGCTGGTAAGTGGTCGTACAGTTTTGTAGATAGGTTTGTGGTGTGTTGAAAAAATTTCCATGTTAACGAGAGCACAAACCAAATGATTACGTGAGAGACAGCAAGTAGGCAAGATGGGGGAGAATCAACCAGATAGACAGCAAGTAAACGAGCTTATTGAGAATAGGACAGAAGGCGAACCTGAAAATAGGACAGACAGTGAATCAGAGAATAGGACAGTCGGGGAGCTGCAGAATCAGCAGGCTCAGTTAGACTGGGATAAAATTGAGACAGATCAGACAGATGGGAATCGAAGGGATGAGAACATTGAATTTTCAGAATATGAAATTCCAGGTAGGGCACATTCTGAGCCAGAAATAGACAGCCCACGTAGGAAATGGCAAAGATTAGAAGCGAAACGAGCACAGGAAATGCGTTTGTTTGCCGCATATTCAGGGGCAGAATACGCGTCAATACAGTTAATGAACTGGCAATTAGCTAACGTTCAAAGAGAAGTAGACATTGAGGAAGAAGAGAAACATTCAGAATACGTCGAACCTATCGTACACATTCTAAATATGCCCCAACAGCAGACACAGAATTTTGCGGAGTTACGAGCGCCACGGAAAGGTTCCGCAACAGACGCAACTGTACATGCAAACACAAGACATACACAACAGAGAGGGCAGAATGCGGAGTTGTTTGCGCCATGTAATGGTTCAATGACAAACGCAGCTAGTCCTCATCACAGACAGCACGGTTATTGCAGATATCAAACTTAGAAACGCCACAGCATAGCCCAGTAAACGGCGTAACTGACCGAGTAGAAAACAATAGATCGAGAATACATAGTTCAGCAGAAGGCAGTGTTTCAGGACAGAACGCGATCATGGAGATGTTACAAAAAATGAATGCTAGTATGACGAAACAGAATACACAGATTACAAAACAGTATCAGGAATTGAAACAGGACAATCAGGCTATTAAGACACAGATCCAACAGGTTAAAATCCAGATGGAAGAAGGGATCGCCAGAATTGATAGTCAGATCACTCAGATAAACAAAGACGCGAAAGAATCTAGAGAAAGAATTCAGGTACTAACACAAGGTCAGCAGCAATTACGCACTGACGTGGACAAAGTCCAATTGGACATCGTAAACGTTGACAAAAAAGTGGAACGTTTTAGGAAAAAACCACTCGAACAGCAATACAAATTTTGGAAGAACAAGCAATTCAAAGCAAGGTCGCAAAGGTTGCACTGAAAAAGTATGATCAGCGGGTTAATAAAATAGAACTTAAAAACAAATATCAGTTTGAAAAGCCTCGAACAGAGTTGATACAAACTATCGAAGACAAGATCGAGACCGATTACACCTGTAGCGAAACAAGTGACGCGTCAAGCATTAATTCAGTACAGGAACACGCGCCGTCTAAGAAAGTTCAGGTAGAACCAAGGCTAGACGTAACACTCGCGCAGAAATCAAAACATAAAACCCCGATTAAAGTAATACATGACATGCCACAGGACCAGGCACAGTACCCAGAAAAACGGAACACATACATTCAGCCGAGACCAATCGAAAGACAGGCAACTGAACGAGTAAATCCAATGACACAACATAATAGCAGCACAGGTACTACACCACGAACGACGAGAGTAGAAACACACGAAAAACACTTTTGTTCACCAATGATACGATATGACGCGGATATGAGTCAGGAAATTGAGAATTGGCAGACAGGCAGTAGATTACCAGAGAATAAACATGACGACACAAGCAATGGCAGATTATTTGAGTCCATGAATCAGCCACAAATCGGATTTATGAGTAGATATGATACAGACCACTTCCTTACAATTAGAGAATTTCATCATATCAAGGAAGAAGGCGGTAGCTTGCATGCACGCACATTCATCGACCAGTTTCAAGTAGGCTTACCAAACCATTGGAGCGTAGCTCGCAAACTTGACTTCATTTGTGCACACGTGTCAGGGACAGTAGCAGAGGTGATGCAAAAGATCGCGGCTACCTGTACGTCTTACCTACAGTTCAGAACAGCATTTCTCGAAAGATATTGATCCAAGGAGGCGCAAAACAAAATTAAATACGTGTTACTTCAGATGACACCATACGAAAACTCAGGAGAGAAAAGCGTGGTAAAATTCTTTGATACAATGGACAAAAAGAATCAATGCCTAGACAAACCATATAGTAACGGAGAGCTGATACGTCTGTGTAGAATGAAATTACCGGTAAAGTATCAACAGGCAACAGTAGGAAAAAATGAAAATACCGAAGAATTCAAAGAGGTTTACGGGAACTTGAATTTATGTTTAAAGAAGACGAGGTGAAAGAAAAAAGAAAGGAAAGGAAACAACAAAAGGAGAGGACTAGGAACGAATATTCCAATAATAATAATAATAATAATAATCGTAGTCCTAACACCAATAATTTCATGCAGTTTAACAGACAAGGACAGTGGCACAATGGAGACAATTGGCATAGAAACGATAACCAGAATAATTGGTACCGAAATAGGAACGGTAATGGACACTCATACAGTGGCGGATATGGATTTGGGAATCAAAATCCCAACGGTCAAGGGTACTTTGAAAGAGGTCACGATGTTAGAAACAGCAACTCGCGAGACCAGAGCGCGAATAATTACCGAGGAAATTATGGTCCACAAAGACAAGAACAACACAGCAAAGGGAAACCAGAAGTAGAAATAAGGCCACCAAACACTGCAAAACGTAAAGATCGAATTGAAAAATGCGGAAGAGGTTAGACAAACTAACGTCCACCCTATCTTATATTAACAACTAAATGAAAGTTAAATTAAGAGTCAACAAAATAACAGATTAATTAAAAGGAAAAAGTGACACAATACACACTAACAATATCTTGTATTATCAAGTACACTACAACATGCACACAAACAATAAATGGTACACAACAATTAAAAGAATGAAGAAGTGGTAGGACATAATTAGAATAAAGGAAAGATATCATATATATACAATAATTTTTGCCACTATCAGAAAATTTTTGCATTATATAAAATCAGATTTTTTTGTAAATAACAAATATATGTAAAACAAAACTTGTAAATATTTCTACGCATCAGAGGGACATCGCCACCAACACCAATCACCAGCTCCCTTAACACCAGATGCTTCGAGTTAGCGACGGAGAGGGTACAGACATGTTGAGAAAGCACTTAGCGCAATAACAACAACATGAAGACCAACGCCACACTGGAAATGAGGGTAGCAACTAGGTTGGACTTCAGGAGGACAACGTGCAGCATGGACATTTCATATGTCACGACACTGCTACACAACAGAAGAGTGTGGGGAGAATCACAATATGACGCGACGACAATGAAGGTACAAAAAATTACTAAGATGTACAAACTCATCAAGTAACAGTTGGAAAGGCAGTCAGATCCTACAAATCCTATATCACTCCTACACTAAAATTCACATATTCCTAGCCCAAGAAGAATAGAAGAATGCAAGAAAGAAGAGAAGAACAGAAGATGCAAGATGAAGAAGGGCAGAAGACAGCAAGATACCTTTCTTTCCTATCCTACAAAGCAAATTGCTACAAACGTCTTTCCATGAACTTTGAGGCATAGCAGTTACTACAACCACCTCTCCAAAAATAAACCTTGAATCGTCAAACAAATACAAGCGAATGGCAAACGGAATATTAAGTAGTACCAACCAACATTATCTAGAAATACATTCAGCAAAATGAACAGTATTCTCCCTACCACATCATCAAATTGCCATACCGCCCCAGGTGTGAAGTACCAAGACGTCACAGCACAATATTGGGTGACGATCGTCGGTAGTCAACTACAATCATCAAACTGCCACACCGTCCCAGGTGTGACAGCAAAGGAGACCAGGACATCACTGTTTATGCAGTAAACCACAGTCATCATCATCGGTTGAAAGTACCACTCCATGATGACAATGTCAACAAGTAAGACCCGGCATCGCACACTAGAGTGCTTCTCTCATGATTTGTGATACCAATACAAATGAGTCAACGCCTTCCAGCATTTCAGTGGGGATCATCGAGCACAGATCTGATGCAGAAAAAATAAAAAAAATAAAAACACAAATGTAGAGTTAAGATAATGATATATTTGTAAAAGTACCTTTTTCCATTCTTGTAAAAGTAATTATTTTTATTATGTATGTAAAATCCACAATTTATAGATACCTTAAACCTTTTGTAAAGAAACTTAGTATAGTTATATGATTTCACAAACTCATGGAAAGTCTATTTATTTCTTTTATATGTAAAATTAGAAAAGGATTTGTGCAGGATTTTTCTTATTTAAGTAACATTCGATAACACCTTTTTGGGGTAATAATATTAATACCAAGGATAGAATTAAGAGGAAACGCTTCTTCATTCTTTAAAAAAAAAACACATAAAGAAAAATATAATGCCTAAATAAATAAAACAAAGTAACACAACAGAGCTTTTGCGAACATTTACACAAGCTTAACTAAAGAAAAGATGTAACCACACTAAAACATGATACACTGTACACTTATGAGTTTAGAAAAATTAATATTGTAAAAACAAATTTCTTGGAAAAGAAAAGGAAAAACAGAGACACGTACTGGCAGCGACAAAGAATAACAACCTTTGTAAAGCCTATATTTGCCTATCAACAAAACATAAATTGTAGAATTAAAAAAATAGAAACAATAGCTGTAAAGAAATCATCAGAAAAAATTGTTAAGAATGGCTGAGAAAAGTTTATTTGAAAATCTAAAAGAACAATTTTCGTCTGATTTTGTCACTGTTTTCCTCAGCATTGACAAACCCCAGACAAAAATTTTCTCAGAAGGAGGGAGGTATGTGAGACGTCATGGTCCCCTGACCTTCATTGCTTACATATTCCGCTCTCACAATCATATTCCGCACATCAAGACGCTTCATTCTAATCCAAACTCGATAAGATAAAGTTAATGTTGTATGAATTCGTGTAAACGATATGCAGTTAAGAAGTAAGCGCACCGTGGTTGAAATACTCGAGGCTGGCGTACACCCATACATTCCAGACATGACGGTCACAGAAGCTTTTAGTTTGGGAGAGAAACCGCACAATGGGACGCTGGTCCCTTCAGAGGACGACCCAGCCTATGTCGGCTGGTGACCGCCCATGTAGGGGACAGTGTGGACCCGAGTGAAAGGGGGGAACAACCTTGTGCTCGGCTTAAAAGCAAATTCCGCTACATTATGTGGTTGCGGCCAGCCTACGCATTCTTTACACATAGCACGCAGTTTCCGAGATTTTCACAGAGAGACAGCAAACGCCAAACGCCAATGCTACAGGTTTACAGACTGGTCGCCTTGAATGAAACGTCATTCTACCGTTTTAGAAGTGCAATGCTGATTGGCAGACGATATTTCTTTCGCCTTGAGCTGAAGGAATAATGGAAGAGACTGAAAGATATATCCCTTCATGTCTGGCGTGGAGTGGCGCCGTTCCGTTGTCGCTCTTGGAGCAAGGAACAAGTCTCTCCTCAGTACTTCACTGGGAGAGCACCTCTGTCGAGAGCAAATCGAAGTGCTACTCTATATTGAGTCCTTGCGATTAAGCGTTATTCACTGTGTTGGCCGACACACTTATTGTGCGGTGTGAACGGACAGAGTTATAGTTAAACGCCTGCGAGCGAATTTTGAGTGGCATCGTGGTGGACTGGTTATCTGACTGGTGTACCACGCCAATAGTTAGACTAGGGGCGAATAGTAGTAATACTTGACTTCATCAAGGCATAGGGAGAGTTTGATTGGCGAAGGTCAATCCAGATAGAACGAGAGTTATCTTATTTGTCAGCAGCGAGCGACACAGACAGCAGTCATCGCAGCTTACGGTATTGTGCGCTACAGCTATTGCGAGCCCCATATTTCCTCCACAACAGTAAACTTCACTGCATTTCACACACGACAGCCTCAACTGTACCTAGCAACATTCTAAAGGATAATTATTCAAGTTGAGTAGGCACACCTCTCAGCCATTGTGCCAAGTCAACAACCATCAACAACTTTGTATAGAAATTTCATTAGCGAATCCTATCCTTCAGCGGTAGCTTCATATTCCGAAAAGAACCAGGATATAACTTGTTTAAATCATAACTAAAGGTGCCATTGTGATTTCTCAGAATTTTTGCAAAAATAAATAATAGCTTTCGTTAGTTTCATGTTTTTCTTACACTAACTAGCACTACTCCACTACCCAAGTGTCCCACTAGTTACGTAAGAAATTTTATGAATTTTTGTGTCATTCCCTTACAGCAGACGACTCCAGAAGATACTTATTGCTGAAAGTTTTTCAGGCATTTCTCTTTAGAACGTTAGGAGCGTCTGTCTGACTTCTGTAGGGCCCCCCTAGACAGGTCAGGCGTGCACTACACACCGGAAGCAGCTACTAGGGTAGCAGAGTACGTGTGGCGTGCACACGGGGGTTTTTTAGGTTAGAGGGACCCCCCCTTGGGCGAAACGATAAAATACCTGACGGCTTACCAGAGAGGACATTATCATCGTTGATAAAGAACGTCTGTCCTCAGAGACCAAAAACAGGAAAAGTTAACGTAATATTGGTAAACTGCAGGAGTATCCAGGGCAAGGTTCCTGAATTAGTATCTCTTATTGAAGGAAATAGTGCGCATATAGTATTAGGAACGGAAAGTTGGTTAAAACCGGAAGTGAACAGTAACGAAATCCTAGACACAGAATGGAATATATACCGCAAGGATAGGATAAACGCCAATGGTGGAGGAGTATTTATAGCAGTAAAGAATTCAATAATATCCAGTGAAGTTATTAGCGAATGCGAATGTGAAATAATCTGGGTTAAGCTAAGTATCAAAGGTGGGTCAGATATGATAGTCGGATGCTTCTATAGACCACCTGCATCAGCAACCGTAGTAGTTGAGCGCCTCAGAGAGAACCTGCAGAACGTCGTGAAGAAGTTTCGTGATCATACTATTGTAATAGGGGGAGACTTCAATCTACCAGGTATAGAATGGGATAGTCACACAATCAGAACTGGAGCCAGGGACAGAAACTCTTGTGACATTATCCTGACTGCCTTGTCCGAGAATTACTTCGAGCAGATAGTTAGAGAACCAACTCGTGAAGCTAACGTTTTAGACCTCATAGCAACAAATAGACCGGAACTTTTCGACTCCGTGAATGTAGAAGAGGGTATCAGTGATCATAAGTCAGTGGTTGCATCAATGACTACAAGTGTAATAAGAAATGCCAAGAAAGGAAGGAAAATATATTTGCTTAACAAGAGTGATAGGGCACAAATCGCAGAATATCTGAGTGACCACCATCAAACGTTCATTTCTGAGGAAGAGGATGTGGAACAAAAATGGAAAAAATTCAGAAACATCGTCCAGTACGCCTTAGATAAGTTCGTACCGACTAAGGTCCAAAGCGAGGGGAAAGATCCACCGTGGTATAACAATCATGTACGAAAGGTACTACGGAAACAAAGAAAGCTTCATCATAGGTTTAAGAGTAGTCGAATCATAGCTGATAAGGAAAAGCTGAACGAAGCGAAAAAGAGCGTAAAGAGAGCAATGAGAGAAGCATTCAACGAATTCGAACATAAAACATTGGCAAACAATCTAAACAAGAACCCTAAAAAGTTTTGGTCATATGTAAAATCGGTAAGCGGATCTAAATCCCCTATTCAGTCACTCGTTGACCACGATGGCACCGAAACAGAGGACGACCGAAGAAAGGCAGAAATACTGAATTCAGTGTTCCGAAACTGTTTCACTGCGGAAAATCGTAACACGGTCCCTGACTTCAGCCGTCGCACGGACGCCAAAATGGAAAATATTGAAATAAACGATATCGGAATTGAAAAACAACTGCTATCACTTAGTAGCGGAAAAGCATCCGGACCAGACGAGATACCCTTAAGATTCTACAGTGATTATGCTAAAGAACTTGCCCCCTTTCTATCAGCAATTTATCGTAGATCGCTGGAAGAACGTAAAGTACCTAGCGACTGGAAGAAAGCGCAGGTCGTTCCCATTTTCAAGAAGGGTCATAAATCAGATGCGAATAATTATAGGCCTATTTCGCTTACGTCAATCTGTTGTAGAATAATGGAACATGTTTTGTGTTCTCGTATTATGACGTTCTTAGATAATACAAATCTCCTTCATCATAACCAACATGGATTCCGCAAACAGAGATCATGTGAAACTCAGCTCGCCCTATTTGCCCAAGAAATTCACAGTGCCGTAGACACTGGCGAGCAGATTGATGCCGTATTCCTGGACTTCAGGAAGGCATTTGATACGGTTCCACACTTACGTTTAATGAAAAAAATACGAGCTTACGGAATATCGGACCAGGTTTGTGATTGGATTCAGGATTTCCTAGAAGAAAGAACTCAACATGTCATTCTTAACGGTTCAAAATCTGCAGATGTAGAGGTAATTTCGGGAGTACCGCAAGGAAGCGTGATAGGACCTTTATTGTTTACAATATACATAAATGACTTAGTTGACAACATCGGTAGCTCCGTGAGGCTATTTGCAGATGACACGGTTGTCTAGAAGAAAGTAGCAACATCAGAAGACTCGTACGTACTCCAGGAAGACATGCAGAGGATTAATGCATGGTGCGACAGCTGGCAGCTTTCCCTAAACGTAGATAAATGTAATATAATGCGCATACATAGGGGCAGAAATCCATTCCAGTACGATTATGCCATAGGTGGTAAATCATTGGAAGCGGTAACGACCGTAAAATACTTAGGAGTTACTATCCGGAGCGATCTGAAGTGGAATGATCACATAAAACAAATAGTGGGAAAA
Organism: Schistocerca cancellata; assembly: GCF_023864275.1. Taxonomy (NCBI): domain Eukaryota; kingdom Metazoa; phylum Arthropoda; class Insecta; order Orthoptera; family Acrididae; genus Schistocerca; species Schistocerca cancellata. The sequence continues at coordinate 766,388,610 of NC_064629.1, forward strand.
GCAGGCGCCAGGTTGAGATTCATAGGAAGAATTCTAAGAAAATGTGACTCATCGACGAAAGAAGTAGCTTACAAAACGCTTGTTCGTCCGATTCTTGAGTATTGCTCATCAGTATGGGACCCTTACCAGGTTGGATTAATAGAAGAGATAGACATGATCCAGCGAAAAGCAGCGCGATTCGTCATGGGGACATTTAGTCAGCGCGAGAGCGTTACGGAGATGCTGAACAAGCTCCAGTGGCGGACACTTCAAGAAAGGCGTTACGCAATACGGAGAGGTTTATTATCGAAATTACGAGAGAGCACATTCCGGGAAGAGATGGGCAACATATTACTACCGCCCACATATATCTCGCGTAATGATCACAACGAAAAGATCCGAGAAATTAGAGCAAATACGGAGACTTACAAGCAGTCGTTCTTCCCACGCACAATTCGTGAATGGAACAGGGAAGGGGGGATCAGATAGTGGTACAATAAGTACCCTCCGCCACACACCGTAAGGTGGCTCGTGGAGTATAGATGTAGATGTAGTGTGGGGATGGAAATTGCATCTTTCAGGAGCCACAGGGTAAAGGGAACATCTCAGATTAATCCGTTGTGCAGAATAACAGATTAACAGATCAACCCCACACCTCAGAGTATCATTAGTGAAAATGAATTTTGAATTTTAAAAACTAATGCTACAGGTAAAAAGTGATTTAAATTCGTTAGCATCCCAACAGGCCACGGCAGTTATAAATATGCCTTGGGAAAATAAAGATCTGCGAAATTTTACACAGATGACGTAAGTAAATTTGTTGGCTGTATGTAGGGATGCTTTTGTTCACGGCATGTTGGACGAGACGAAAATAAAACGCGTGAAACGTCATTTGGAGGGAAACCCACAGTCTTGGGCAAATGTCAAATGTAGTTCCTGCGAATCGAACTAAGACTTCGAAAAGTATTTTTTGAACAAATTTTGGAGCAAGGCAAAACAGACGTGGATGCAAAATGAATTCTTAAACGGGCCGAGTTACAGGTTCGGTAACGGGACGATGAGAGATTTTTGCAAGCACGAACTTGGCAAACATATGCATGTGAAAAATCCCTTTGGGGTTTTAATGGAAATCAACACGTTAAAAAGGCGATTACCCGAAAATTTGCAGTCCATAGTCCATGTGAGTCCGTGGATGAATTTCTAGAATTTGTAGAAAAATTAGAGAGGGCTTTGAAGTTCAAACCCTAGAGGAAACCAGGTGGTAGTTATCAAAATGGGAATCAAATCGTTCAAATGTCTCTGAGCACTATGGTACTTGACATCTCAGGTCATCAGTCCCATAGAACTTAGAACTTAAAACTTAACTAATCTAAGGACGTCACACACATCCATGCCCGAGGCATGATTCGAACCTGCGACCGTAGCGGTCTCGCGATTCCAGACTGAAGTGCTTAGAACTGTTCGGCCATTACGGCCGGCAAAATGGGAATCCAAATAAGCACCACCAAAATATTAATCGATAGAGGAATCAAAGGAATTCTTAGGGAGATAGTAGCTGGAATGAGCAGAATGGTCGGAGAACGAGCAGGAGTGATAACTTCCGAGAACATGGTACCAAGTAAAGATCGAAGATTTAACGGGGCAAATTCGCGCGAAATGCAATCGCGTAACAACCAGTAGGAAAACTGATGTTCGCCACATAAATTATTCAAGTAACACCCAACAACGAATTTCCAAATCTACACTGTTCATCCGATTTTGTCGATCGAGATGTCTTTTGAAAGGTGTTAGTGTTAACCTAAATTGGTATGAATTACAGGCATGTAACTTGAATAGTACGTGAGTTATTGGAGGTCAAAGTGGCCAATTAGTATCGATCGCGTCAAGCCAAAACTACTCCACAATGACAAGAAAAAACGGTAGCAGCATGCTTGTAAATATATTTAATCGTCTATGCCTTTGTCTATATCTGATATATTCTGTCCATGGAGAATCTGATCAAATATTTACTGTGTTTTAGAAAGCACAGAGACATTCGGCTACTGGTCTACTTTTGCTTTCTACTCCTTTGATAGATGTATATTTGATTGGTTTATGTATTTAATAATGTGTGTTAGAGTGTGTTAATGGTCCAGAGGTAGGCATATTTATTTAAATTAAAGTTATTTAAATGTATGACCAGTATTTCGAATGTGTTTCAATATTTTTGGGAGTGTGTGTTGGCTTGGAGACATGGAGGGAGCGCTCTAGCCAATCACATCCCTCGTTACTACGGTAGGCGACTACCGAAATGAATGGAGGGGGAGAACGGGACAGGACACGGCGACTGCTGGACGTGACGGCTCGGCGGACGCACAGGCGTGAGAGAGACTTGGAGAGAGTGGAGCGGTTTGCGCGTAGTTGCGGCAGGTAGAAATACTTCGGAGTGCCGACTTGTGCACTTGAGAGATTTCCGAGGTTTCTACAGTGAAGACGTAGTATGCTTTTAGAAAAGAATATCTCGCGAGCTATGTTGTCGTTCATAACTAATTACGTGCAGTAGGAATCTATTGTTTCCTGTTATTCAATAATGGTTCAAATGGCTCTGAACACTATGGGACATAACATCTGAGATCATCAATCCCATATAACGTAGAACTACTTAAGCCTAACTAACCTAAGGACATCACACATAACCACGCCCGAGGCAGGATTCGAACCTGCGACCGTAGCCGTCGTGTGGTTCCAGACTGAAGCTCCTAAAACCACTCGGTCCAACGGTCGGCTCCCTGTTAATCAACTTATATTTTATTTAATTGCTGGACCATCGACACCAATAAGTATTTTGCAGAAATATACCACATTCGCAAAAGTACTTCTACTATCGTACCCATCATTTAAAGTCGTTAAAACAGTGCACGCAGATTTTATTTATCTACAATCTTTCATTTATTAATTTCTACATTACATTCGCAATTGCCAAGAGATAGGAACCTTCGACCATTCGATTATGTATATATTCATATTGTATACTCTAGACTCAGCATTATTTGGCTTGTAATGCGGAAACTACGTTTCCCAGCCACTAGACAATGAAACCAGCCAAAACTTTTAATATTTAAACTCTGAATCAGATTCTACGTAGTTGAAGGCAAAACGACATCATTTAATTTTATTTGAAAGCCCGTAATTGATGTCCGTTTGGGATTTGTGTCCTTCAAAGTGGTAATTCCTTTGCCCTCTGCTATTCATCGTTATATGTGAAGTGTAGAAAAACTTTGCAATACCTATAGCGTGAACCTCTCACAAAACACAGTGTGAGATTGGGGTTCTTCTGCCGCAAAGAGGTCTTTGGAAATAATGAAGTTACGCAGTAATTTTCACAAGTAACACATCATATCCATAGAGGTCCTAATCTATCACGTTAAAGGCAGTTTGCGTGGGGGCTCACAATTTAAATAAGTTAAGTGCATCGAACAGTAGCGGTTAGCGAGTTTAAGGGACGGTGGTATCACAGTTGGTTGGAACAAGCGGTAACCGGCAGCAGGTACAACTACATGAGGCGATTTCTCTAGTGGCAGACGCAGATCAGCAGCAATACGATGGCAGAGTTTTCGAGTACTCGAGGGCAGTCTTCATTGTCGACTTCCACTACAACCAACGGCATCGCTATGACAGAGGGAACCATCTCAGATCAGATAATTAACTCCGCAAACAGAGAGATAGTGTTTAAGTCTGAAGTTCAAGCTCCGCTTATAGATCTCTCGATCATAAAACAGTTACTTAGTATGAGTAATTCTGAAAACGGAAGTGACCCGGTTAGTCCGAAATCAGATCGCGGAAGTGTAACTAGTAGGAATTCAGGCAAGAGGAGTGAATGTTGTTGAAATATAATGTATCAGCTAATGTAAATGATCCAGGGAATGGCAAATAATATCAGTAGAATTCGAACAGATATGTGTACAAGGCGAACTGAAATAGGTTCCGCTGTGAAAGAGGAAGATGAAACAATTATGGGTAACCTTGGAAAAGCATGGATAAGATACAGACGGAATTTAGGGTCAAGGGAGGAGACTATAAAACCGCAAGATGCTCATAAAAGCGATATAAGTTTAGGAACTGATGATAATTTAAAATGTGTCCTAGTGGATAAGGGAAAATTACAGACGAAGTTGTAATAGTAATATCTGAAGTCGAATGAGTGGAAAAAGATCTTGGGCCAAACATGCATAAGATACAAACGGAATTTAGGGTCAACGGAGGAGACTACAAAAGCCCAACATCCTCATAAAAGCGACATAAGTTTAGCAATTAGTGACATTGCCAAACGTGTAGGTGAGGGGGAGAAAGAAGTGGGCAAAATTGAAGATAAAATTGAATCCATTATCACAAGTGAAAATTAATTTAAAAAACAAATGAAACAGGTAAAAAGTGATTTAAATTCGTTAGCGTCCCAACAGGCCACAGCAGTTATAAATACACTCCTGGAAATTGAAATAAGAACACCGTGAATTCATTGTCCCAGGAAGGGGAAACTTTATTGACACATTCCTGGGGTCAGATACATCACATGATCACACTGACAGAACCACAGGCACATAGAGACAGGCAACAGAGCATGCACAATGTCGGCACTAGTACAGTGTATATCCACCTTTCGCAGCAATGCAGGCTGCTATTCTCCCATGGAGACGATCGTAGAGATGCTGGATGTAGTCCTGTGGAACGGCTTGCCATGCCATTTCCACCTGGCGCCTCAGTTGGACCAGCGTTCGTGCTGGACGTGCAGACCGCGTGAGACGACGCTTCATCCAGTCCCAAACATGCTCAATGGGGGACAGATCCGGAGATCTTGCTGGCCAGGGTAGTTGACTTACACCTTCTAGAGCACGTTGGGTGGCACGGGATACATGCGGACGTGCATTGTCCTGTTGGAACAGCAAGTTCCCTTGCCGGTCTAGGAATGGTAGAACGATGGGTTCGATGACGGTTTGGATGTACCGTGCACTATTCAGTGTCCCCTCGACGATCACCAGTGGTGTACGGCCAGTGTAGGAGATTGCTCCCCACACCATGATGCCGGGTGTTGGCCCTGTGTGCCTCGGTCGTATGCAGTCCTGATTGTGGCGCTCACCTGCACGGCGCCAAACACGCATACGACCATCATTGGCACCAAGGCAGAAGCGACTCTCATCGCTGAACACGACACGTCTCCATTCGTCCCTCCATTCACGCCTGTCGCGACACCACTGGAGGCGGGCTGCACGATGTTGGGGCGTGAGCGGAAGACGGCCTAACGGTGTGCGGGACCGTAGCCCAGCTTCATGGAGACGGTTGCGAATGGTCCTCGCCGATACCCCAGGAGCAAAAGTATCCCTAATTTGCTGGGAAGTGGCGGTGCGGTCCCCTACGGCACTGCGTAGGATCCTACGGTCTTGGCGTGCATCCGTGCGTCGCTGCGGTCCGGTCCCAGGTCGATGGGCACGTGCACCTTCCGCCGACCACTGGCGACAACATCGATGTACTGTGGAGACCTCACGCCCCACGTGTTGAGCAATTCGGCGGTACGTCCACCCGGCCTCCCGCATGCCCACTATATGCCCTCGCTCAAAGACCGTCAACTGCACATACGGTTCACGTTCACGCTGTCGCGGCATGCTACCAGTGTTAAAGACTGCGATGGAGCTCCGTATGCCACGGCAAACTGGCTGACACTGACGGCGGCGGTGCACAAATGCTGCGCAGCTAGCGCCATTCGACGGCCAACACCGCGGTTCCTGGTGTGTCCGCTGTGCCGTGCGTGTGATCATTGCTTGTACAGCCCTCTCGCAGTGTCCGGAGCAAGTATGGTGGGTCTGACACACCGGTGTCAATGTGTTCCTTTTTCCATTTCCAGGAGTGTATGTCTTGGGAAAGTACCGATGTGTGAAATTTTACACAGATGACGTACGATATCGCCCAGTAAATTTGTTGGCTGTGTGTAGGGATGCTTTTGTTCACAGCAGGTCGGACGAAACGAAAATAAAGTACGTTAAACGGCTTTTGGAGGAAGACCCACAATCTTGGGCAAATGTTAAATGTAGTTCGTGCAAATCGAACGAAGAGTTCGAAAAGCGTATTTTGAACAAATTTTGGAGTAAGGCATAGCAGACGTGGATGCAAAATGAACTCTTCAACAGGCCGTGATACAGGTACGGTAATGGGACGATGAGAGATTTTTGCTAGTGCAAACTTAGCAAACATATGCAGCTGACAACGCCCTTGGGGGTTTAATGGAAATCACCACGTTGAAAAGGCGCTTACCCGAAAATTTGCAGTCCATAGTCCATGTGATTCCGTGGACGAATTTCTAGAATTTGTAGAAAAATTAGAGAGGGCTTTGAAGTTCAAGCCTCAGTTGAAACCAAGTGATAGTTATCAAAATGGGGATCAAATAATCACATCCAAAATAATAATCGTGAGAGAAATCAAAGGAATTATCAGGGAGATAGTAGCTGGAAGGAGCAGAACGATCGGAGAACGAAAAGGAGTGATAACTTCCGTGGAAGAGGTTCCAAGTAAAGAACGAAGATTTGATGGGAGAAATTGGCGCGAAATGCAATCGCGTACCAACCAGTCGCGAAACCGATGTTCGCCACATCTCAGGTCCGGGGATCGCGATCTGAAGAAGCGACGTAAAGGACTGGAGATAACGGTAATGATAGAAACGTTGATAAGTTTGGAGAAAGGCAATCAATATGTAATATGGAGAATGTTAAAGAGGAAGGCAATATAGGTGGTTCTTTCAATAAAAGTAGGCGTGATCGGCGGAAAAAGAGATTTAAGGAGAGATTTAAGTAGAAGTAACGGAGATAAATTTGCGGGGAAAGTGTATTGAATAAGTGTGTGGATGGTGAGATATGGGAGATTCAGTGGTGCAGAGAGAAGTTGAAGAGTAGATAAATGTTGTGAAACAAATTGTGTGGAGAGTTCAGAACAGGTACTAGCAAATAGTAGTAATTACAGTAAGTAGCAAGTATTTGGGAATCGGCGAATAGCGTCGATGCTAGTGAAGGCTGCGTAGCTTTGTTCCCGCCAGCTGGAAGTGAGGATGATTGTGTTTCGGCGGAAAGCGTCAATGTTACTAAGGAAGGTTTAGCATTGGTCTCGCCAGCAGTTGGAGTTAAAAACGTATCGGTGGACGTAGATGATATCTATTTAAAGGAATAGTGTAATGATAATTTATGTAATGATGTAAAAGCTACTTATGTTGATACTTCGGAGGAAGGAATTTCCGCATTTCTAGTCACGAATGGAGGCGAAACGAGACTTATTGATGAATGTGTGGATCTGAGTATGAATGTGAGAATGTATGAATGTGAGAATGTATGTAAAGTTGGATCGGGTGTTAATCAGGATGAAAAGTGTGTAGAAATTGCAGTTTGTGCTAATTTTTGTCTGATCACAGCAGAATGTAGCAAGTCTGGAAGTCCCAAAATCGTACAACAAGGTAGCAGCAATTTGTGTAATGTAGCGGCGGAGGATAAAGTTGTGTAGGAATCACGTAAAGTTAATTTGTTGACGGAGGAAAGTAAGGTTTCTGATGTGAATTTTTGTAGTGATTTTAATGGTGTATCAACTGATACGGTTCCTGAGATGAATATTTATGGTGATGATGGCTTAGGCATCGAAGTATTATTTCAGGACGATAAAGTGTTTAACAATGAATTGATGTTTAATTTTGTTGAAACTGCAAGTGTCAATATTTTGGAGCGGAAAACAGTAAAGTTGTGCATGCTGTGGGTAGTATATCGGTGAAATGTGTGGAAGAACTAACCGAAAATTTAGAGAGGACTGAAGTAAATTTTGCGGATGGGGATAGTTTGTGTAATGAAGTTAGTACGAATTGGTACATAAAAGAGGAATGAGCGTCTAGTGAGACTGATTGGCGTTGGTAGGGTAGAACGTTACGGTCGTAGTTGCCGCTTATGTAGAAACGAGATAAGTTTAAAATTGCTGAGGGTATATAGAGTAAGGGCAGAAGCGAAAAGCTGTTCTAATCTGTAATTAGTGGCAATAATTTCGGAGGTATAATTTATATTTAATTGGGGATTCATTAGTAATTTGTTAGTTGATTGTGCCACTGTGCGTGTGCAAGAGGGTGAAGTTTAGGCATTGAGGGTGCGTGGAGGTCAGTGACCTCGTGGATTTAAATAAAATATGTATTGATTTGTGCTTTATATAAGAGTATGGCAAAGAACTTAGTGGTTAATTTGAAGGGTGTTAAAACTGTAATTGTATGTGCACGTAATTTTTGGTGGGTGGAGGAAGGTAGGATTTATTAAAGTCAACTAAATAGAACTTGTGGGAATTTGAGCTAGGCCGGCCGGAGTGGCCGTGCTGTTCTAGGCGTTACAGTCTGGAACCGAGCGACCGCTACGGTCGCAGGTTCGAATCCTGCCTCGGTCATGGGGGTGTGTAATGTCCTTAGGTTAGTTAGGTTTAATTAGTTCTAATTTGAAGGCGACTGATGACCTCAGAAGTTAAGTCGCATAGTGCTCAGAGCCATTTGAACCGTTTGAATTCGAGGTTACTATGGTTCAGTCGTGTGCCTTGTGACTTTGTTCCTAATGTATCAATTCCGCTGGAGGTGATCTTTAGCGAGGATCCTGGTTGGTTGTGGGGAATGGTTTGTTGAGGGGTTTCTACTTTCGGTTTTCGTTGTAGACACATTTGTCACGATAAACGGTGAAAATCAGAATTCAGAGGCAGTTTCTGCTAGGCACTTGATCAAAATACTGATGTCATTTGATCAAAACTTTGTGCTAAAATCCGTGTCCACGTGCGTAGGGTGACGGAAAATACTAATGAAAGAAAGCGCCTTAGCGCTGAGTGAGTGGCACAAGAAGTGCTTACAAAATCTCACATAAGTAAAAGGGAATTAAAAATTTTATTCTTGTCCAAAGAATAAATTATGCTTAATTGAAGTGCATGCATATATTTAATATGTCGTATCGTTCATAATTTGTGTTAGTTTAAGTTTATTTCGAAATTCATTGTTGTTTATGTATAACTGAAATGCAGGCATTTATATAATAAGCCGTTTCGTTCATAATTTGTGTTAGTTTTAAGTTATTTCGAAATTCATGCTGCTCCCACACCACCACAAAAATTTCGTAAAAATTATAGACCTGGCGTTTTAATCACTTAATTCTGTTCTTTTAAATTTGTTTTATATGTACTTGTGTGAAATGAAGGGTGCTACTTCTGACATTCTGGCAAGCCATAATGTTAATAAGTGGAGGTGTGTGAGGTAACGGCGAGTTGTGGCGCCCTGGAAATATTCTAAGATCAAAGCTGGAGGCCACCTCTTGCGTCGCTCGGCAAGGCTCGGCTCGTTAGCAAGCACGTGAGGCCGCACAACGGTCGGACCACGTGGTCCATCAAGCACGTGGCTGGAAAATTTCTTGGTGACACTGCGTCGATGAAAGAGACTTGTACACCAGGAATAACACCCAGCAACGAATTTCCAAAATCTAAACGGTTTATCCGGTCTTGTCGATCGACATGTCTTTAGAACGCTGTTAGTGTAAACCTAAATTGGTATGATCTACAGGCATGTAACTTGAATGGAGGGGGAGAACGGGACAGGACACTGCGACTGCTGGACATGACGGCTCGGCAGACGCACAGGCGTGAGAGAGGCTTGGAGAGTGTGGAGCGGTTTGCGCGTGGTTGCGCCAGGTAGAAATACCCTCCTGGAAATGGAAAAAAGAACACATTGACACCGGTGTGTCAGACCCACCATACTTGCTCCGGACACTGCGAGAGGGCTGTACAAGCAATGATCACACGCACGGCACAGCGGACACACCAGGAACCGCGGTGTTGGCCGTCGAATGGCGCTAGCTCCGCAGCATTTGTGCACCGCCGCCGTCAGTGTCAGCCAGTTTGCCGTGGCATACGGAGCTCCATCGCAGTCTTTAACACTGGTAGCATGCCGCGACAGCGTAGACGTGAACCGTAGGTGCAGTTGACGGACTTTGAGCGAGGGCGTATAGTGGGCATGCGGGAGGCCGGGTGGACGTACCGCCGAATTGCTCAACACGTGGGGCGTGAGGTCTCCACAGTACATCGATGTTGTCGCCAGTGGTCGGCGGAAGGTGCACGTGCCCGTCGACCTGGGACTGGACCGCAGCGACGCACGGATGCACGCCAAGACCGTAGGATCCTACGCAGTGCCGTAGGGGACCGCACCGCCACTTCCCAGCAAATTTGGGACACTGTTGCTCCTGGGGTATCAGCGTCTCCATGAAGCTGGGCTACGGTCCCGCACACCGTTAGGCCGTCTTCCGCTCACGCCCCAACATCGTGCAGCTCGCCTCCAGTGGTGTCGCGACAGGCGTGAATGGAGGGACGAATGGAGACGTGTCGTCTTCAGCGATGAGAGTCGCTTCTGCCTTGGTGCCAATGATGGTCGTATGCGTGTTTGGCGCCGTGCAGGTGAGCGCCACAATCAGGACTGCATACGACCGAGGCACACAGGGCCAACACCCGGCATCATGGTGTGGGGAGCGATCTCCTACACTGGCCGTACACCACTGGTGATCGTCGAGGGGACACTGAATAGTGCACGGTACATCCAAATCGTTATCGAACCCATCGTTCTACCATTCCTAGACCGGCAAGGGAACTTGCTGTTCCAACAGGACAATGCACGTCCGCATGTATCCCGTGCCACCCAACGTGCTCTAGAAGGTGTAAGTCAACTACCCTGGCCAGCAAGATCTCCGGATCTGTCCCCCATTGAGCATGTTTGGGACTGGATGAAGCGTCGTCTCACGCGGTCTGCACGTCCAGCACGAACGCTGGTCCAACTGAGGCGCCAGGTGGAAATGGCATGGCAAGCCGTTCCACAGGACTACATCCAGCATCTCTACGATCGTCTCCATGGGAGAATAGCAGCCTGCATTGCTGCGAAAGGTGGATATACACTGTACTAGTGCCGACATTGTGCATGCTCTGTTGCCTGTGTCTATGTGCCTGTGGTTCTGTCAGTGTGATCATGTGATGTATCTGACCCCAGGAATGTGTCAATAAAGTTTCCCCTTCCTGGGACAATGAATTCACGGTGTTCTTATTTCAATTTCCAGGTGTGTACTTCGGAGTGCCGACTTGTGCACTTTAGAGATTTCCGAGATTTCTACAGTGAAGACGTAGAATTCGTCTAGAAAAGAATATCTCGCGAGCTATGTTGTCGTTCATAAGTAATTACGTGCAGTAGGAATCTATTGTTTCCTGTTATTCAGTAATGGTTCAAATGGCTCTGAACACTATGGGACTTAACATCTGAGGTCATCAGTCCCCTAGAACTTAGAACTACTTAAACCTAACTAACCTAAGGACATCACACACATCCATGCGCGAGGCAGGATTCGAACCTGCGACCGTAGCAGCAGCGCGATTCCGTACTGAAGTGCCTAGAACCGCTCGACCACAGCGGCCGGCTCCCTGTTATTCAACTTATATTTAATTTGATTACTGGACCATCGACACCAATAAGTATTTTGCAGAAATATACTACATTCTCAAAAGTACTTCTACTGTCGTACTCATCGTTTATGGTCGTTAAGGTAGTGAATGCAGATTTTATTTAACTGCTATCTTTCATTTATGAATGTCTACATTACATTCAGAATTGCCAAGTGGTAAGGACCTTCAACCATTCGATTATGTATATATTCATATTGTATATTGTAGACTCAGCAGTATTTGGCTTGTAATGCAACAACTATGTTTCCCAGCCCCTAGACAACGAAACCAGCCTAAAATTTTAATATTTAAACTCTGAGTCAGATGGTACGTAGTTGAAGGCAACACGACATCATTTAATTTTATTTGAAAGTCCGTAATTGGGGACTCGTCTGGGATTTGTGTCCTGCAAAGTGGTAATTCCTTTGCCCTCTGCTATTCATCGTTATATGCGAATGCAGAAAAACTTTGCAATACCTGTAGAGTGAATCTCTCACAAAACACAGTGTGAGATGAAGTTCTTCTGTCGCAAGTAGGTCTCTGTAAATAGTGAAGTTACGTAGTAATTTTCACAACTAACCTATGAAATCGATAGAGGTCCTAATCTATCACGTTAAAGGCAGTTTGCGTGGCGGCTCGTGGTTTAAATAAGTTAAGTGCATCGAATAGTACCGGTTAGCGCGTTTAACGGACAGTGTTATCAGAGACGGTTGGAACAGGCGGTAACCGGCAGCAGGTACAACTGCATGAGGCGATTTCTCTAGTGGCAGACGCAGATCAGCAGCAATACGATGGCAGAGTTTTCGAGTACTCCAGGGTAGTCTTCATTGTCGACTTCCACTACGACCAACGGCATCGCTATGGCAGAGGGAACCATCTCAGACCAGATAAGTACCTGCGCAAACAGAGAGATAGTGTTTAACACTGAAGTTCAAGCTCCACTAATAGATCTCGCGAACAAAAACAGCCACCTAGTATTAGTGATTCTGAAAACGTTAGTGCCCCGGTTAGTCCGAAATCAGATCGCGAAAGTATAACTAGTAGGAATTGTGGCAAGAGGAGTGAACGTGGGGGAGAAATGATGTCTCAGCTAATGTAAATGATCCAGGGAATTGCAAATAATAACAGTGGAATTCGAACAGATATGTGTACAATGCGAACTGCAATAGTGTTGCTGTGAAATTTGAAGTTGAAAAAATTATGGGTAACCTTGACAAAGCATTGATGAGAATTTAGAATGTGTCCTAGTGGATAAGGGGAAAATTGCAGACCACGTTGTAATAGTAAAATCTGAAGTCGAATGAGTGAAAAAGATCTTGGGAGAAACATGGATAAGATACAGACGGAATTTAGGGTCAAAGAAGGAGACTATAAAAGCGCAAGATGCTCATAAAAGCGATACAACTTTAGCAATTAGTGACATTGACAATCGTGTAGGTGAGGGGGAGAAAGAAGTGGGCAAAATTAAACATAAAATAGAGTCTAGGATCACTAGTGCAAATGAATTTGAAAAACAAATGCAACAGGTAAAAAGCGATTTGAATTCGTTAGCATCCCAACAGGCCACAGCCGTTATAAATATGCCTTGGGATAATACCGATCTGTGAAATTTTACACAGACACCGTAAGATATTACCCAGTAAATTTGTTGGTTGTGTGTAGGGACGCTTTTGTTCACGGCATGTCGGACGAAACGAAAATAAATTTCGTGAAACGCCTTTCGGAGGGAGACCCACAATCTTGGGCAAATGTTAAATGTAGTTCGTGCAAATCGGACGAAAAATTCGAAAAGTATTTTTCGAACAAATTTTGGAGCAAGGCAAAATAGACGTGGATGCAAAATGAGTTCAACAGGCTGAGTTACAGGTACGGTAGTGGGACAATGAGAGATTTTTGCAAGCGCGAACTTGGCAAACATATGCATGTGGTAAATCCCTTGGGGGTTTTAATGGAAATCACCACGTTAAAAAGGCGATTACACGAAAATTTGCTGTCCATAGTCCATGTGATTCCGTGGTTTAAATAAGTTAAGTGCATCGAATAGTACCGGTTAGCGCGTTTAACGGACAGTGTTATCAGAGACGGTTGGAACAGGCGGTAACCGGCAGAGTTTGTAGCATAATTAGAGGGGCTTTGAAGTTCAAACCTCAGTGGAAACCAGGTGACAGTTATCAAAATGGGAATCCAAATAATCACCTCCAAAATAATAATCGTCAGAGAAATCAAAGGAATTGGCAGGGAGATAGTAGCTGGAATGAGCAGAATGGTCAGAGAACGAACAGGAGTGATAACATCCGTGAAAGTGGTTCCAAGTAAAGAACGAAGATTTGACGGGACAAATTCGCGCGAAATGCAATCGCGTAACAATCAGTCGCCAAACTGATGTTCGCCACATCTCAGGCCCAGGGATGGCAATCTGACCAGAAGATGAAAAGGACTGGAGATAACGGTAATGATTGAAATGTTGATAGCTTTGGAGAAAGGCAACCAATATGTAATATGGAGAATGTTAAACACGAAGGCTACATACATGGCTCTTTCAATAAAAGCAGGCTTGAACGGCGGAAAAAGTGATTTGTAGGAGATTTAAGTAAAAGTAACGGCGATAAATTTGCGGGGAAAGTGTAATGAATGAGTGTGTGAATGGTGACGAATGTAAAGATTCAGTGCTTCACAAAGAAGTTAAAGAGGTGATGAATTTTGTGAAAGCAAATTGTGTGGAGAGTTCTTAAGAGGTCCTAGCAAATAGTAGCAACTGCAGTAAGTAGCAAGTATTTGTGAATCGGCGAAAAGCGTCGATGTTAGTGAAGGCTGCGTAGCTTTGGTCCCGCCAGCTGAAAGTGAGGATGATTGTGTTTGGGCGGAAAGCGTCAATGTTACTAAGGAAGGTTTAGCATTGGTCTCGCCAGCAGTTGGAGTTAAAAACGTATCGGTGGAGTTAGACGATATACGTTTAAAGGAACAGAGTAATGATAATTTATGTAATGATGTAAAAGCTACTGTTATAGATACTTGGGAGGAAGGAATTTCCGCATTTCTAATCACGAATGGAGGCAAACTGAAACTTGTTGATGAATGTGTGGATCTGAAACGTTTTTCAGAGTATGAATGTAAGAATGAAAGAATGTATGTAAAGTAGATCGGGGGTTAATCTGGATGTAAAGTGTGTAGAAATGGCAGTGTGTGCTGATTTTTGTCCGATCACAGCGGAATCTAGTAAGTCTGGAAGTTCCAAAATCGTACAACAAGGTAGCAGCAATTTGTGTAATGTAGCGGCGGAGGATAAATTTGTGTACGATACACGTAAAGTTAATTTGTTGACGGAGGAAAGTAAGGTTTCTGATGTGAATTTTTGTATTGATTTAAATGGTGTAAACAGATAAGGTTGCTGAGATGAATATTTAAGGTGATATGTCGAAGTTTTATTTCAGGACGATAAAGTTTTTAACAATAAATTAATGTTTAATTTTGTTGCAACTGTCGATATTTTGGAGGGGAGAAAAAGTAAAGTTATGCTTGCTGCGGGTAGTAAATCGACGAAATGTGTGGAAGAACTAACAGAAAATTTTGGGAGGACAGAAGTAAATAGTGTGGATGGGGATGGTTTGCGTAAGGAAGTTCGTACGAATTGGTACATGAAGGAGCTGTGAAAGTCTAGTGAGACTGGTTGGCGTTGGTATGGTAGAACGTTACGGTCGTTGCTGCCGCATATGTGGAAACGAGAGGAGTTTAAAATTGCTGAGGGTATATGGAGAAAGGGCAGAAGTGAATAGCTGTTTCAATCTGTAATTAGTGGTAGTAATTTTGGAGGGGCAATTGGTATTTGTTTGGAGATTCATTCGTAATTTGTTAGTTTATTGTGCCACTGTATGTGTGCAAGAAGGCGAAGTTTAATCATCGATGGTGCATGGAGGACAGTGACCTTGTGGATTTAAATTAAATATGTATTGATTTATGCTTTTTCGTATAAGAGCGTGGAAAAGAATTTAGTGATTAATTTGAAGGGTGTTAAAAGTGTAATTGTGTGTGTACGCAATTTTTGGTGGGAGGAGGTAGGAAGGATTTATTAAAGTCAACTAAATAGAACTTGTGGGAATTTGAGCTTACTGTGATTCAGTCGTGTGCCTTGTGACTTTGTTCCTAAAGTATCATTTCCGCTGGAGGTAATCTTAAGCGAGGATCCTGATTGGTTTGGGGAAATGGTTTGGTGAAGAGTTTCTACTTTTGGTTTTCGTTGTAGACAGATTTGTCACGATAAACGGTGAAATCCGAATCCTTGTCCGCGTGTGTAGTGCGACGGAAAAAAGTAGTGTAAGAAGGCGCCTTAGCGCTGAGTGAGTGGCACAAGAAGTGCTTACTAAATAGCAATTAAGTAAAAGTGCATTTAAAAATTTTATTTCTGCTGGTGGTAAGCTTTAGCGAGGATCCTGGAGTAGTAGGGTAACCTTCCTGCGGTCCCACTTTCCATTGTTGCCGAATTTATTCACGATGGCGGTGATGATGTCATCCAAGATGGCGGCATGTAGACTTGGCAACAGTGCATGACGGCATCTAAGATGGCGGATTTTGGTGGGAAAATAGGCCAATTGTGCTACATCCACTAACCTAACCTCCAGAAAAAATGGTGGCAATTTTGAATTTTGGCGGGAAAATAGACCAACTGTGCAATGTCCACTAACCTAAACCTCCAGAAGAAAAAATGGTTGGAAGATTGAATTCCAGCAGGATAATGCATGCAAAACTGTACTTGTCTTTACTATCATTGATTATCATTTATTAACATTCACTATCATTTATTATTATTTAAATAGACCAATTGGGCTACGTCCACTAACCTAAGCCTCTAGAAAAAATAAGCGCCAAATTAAAATTCCAATGGGATAATTCATGCAAAACCGTACTCCTCTTTTATTATTATTATTTATCATATATTATTATTATTATTATTCACCTGCTTCCACTATCACAGAATCAAGACGTCCGATTTCTGTGGTCAGAAAACCATTTCCTTTACACCCACAACAAAAATCTGACCCAACTTCAAATTCAAACACCATAATCTATCACACTTACGAAATAGCCCACATTCCCACTCAATTATATATTTTTTTTCACTGCTAACCTATCAAAATCGCGTCAAATAATAATAAATTGCACTTGTACTAACGTAAGTCACCTCTTGTGAATTGGCAGGAAAAGAGGATGGAAGTCTTTATTTCAGTAAGCACAGTCATCACTTGTTCTCCATCTCACTTAGTACACACATCTTGGAGATGGCAGCTGCACCCAGTGCGCTCACCAAGACGTTCGCACAAGAACTGGTTTAGTTGAAATCGCCGCCAGCAGAGGGACCTACTTCTACCCACTACGGACGCTGCAGGTAAAGGGCCGGCCGCGGTGGTCTAGCGGTTCTGGCGCTGCAGTCCGGAACCGCGGGACTGCTACGGTCGCAGCTTCGAATCCTGCCTCGGGCATGGGTGTGTGTGATGTCCTTAGGTTAGTTAGGTTTAAGTAGTTCTAAGTTCTAGGGGACTTATGACCTAAGATGTTGAGTCCCATAGTGCTCAGAGCCATTTTGAGCTGCAGGTAAGGGAGCGACCGCATACCCCACGTCACAGCCGGTCCAGCGTTCTCGTCAACAACAACATATTTTCCCGGGCAGGGGAGTCCACCCTTCTCCAAAGCAGCACGTTGAAACGTGCACATCTCTACGAAAGAAAGAAAGCCATGCCACATGTTTCCCGCCAATTTTCTTCCTGCAGGACACGTTGCACCCTGTCCATACCTACCTCACTACCGCCCTTGTAAAAACTTGTTTTGCTCACAGATGTTGTCTACACATTTCCCGCCAAAAATTCTTTCTCCCTAACAAGTTAGTACCTGCCAAGACAAACCGTTGACCATCTACCCCGTGTGTTTCTCGGACAAAGAACGCACTGCCACGCTTTTCGCGCCAAAAGCTATTTCCTTAAGACTGGAAACTTCCACAACAGCACGTGTGTTCAGCCCCAACTTAACTGACCACCCTATTCTCATTATCCAGACAATATCCTTCCATTAGCAACACACTCCTGTACACATGAGCGATTGCACGTACCTAGTCGAGTGCGCAATCAATTTAATTTAACACAATTTTTTTTTCTTTGTTTCTAGATCACTTAAGGCAATTCCAGCTCGAGCTAGAAGCAGAGCTCGGGGCTGTCCCACGTAGCCCCCTACATAATTGGGTTCAGCCCCCAGCTCCAGAACACCGCCACTCACGTGAGTATACTGAAAAATAAATCTTCTTTTACTCTATCTATCCTTTTTTTTTTAAAAAAAAAGTAACTAAAATTTTTATTTCGTTCTGTTACAGGAAACGCGATTGATGATCTCATAGCCGTTTATTGTGAGATCGAGACCATTCAACGGCAAATAGAACAACAACAACAACAGCCCACTCGCAAGTTTTTTTTTAATACCTATCTTTAATAATAATAATAATAATATACTTATTTATTTTTCTCTAACAATTCTATTTATAAAATATCTTGTTTGTTTGTTCTAGATGATTATAAACAATTAATGGAGGATAGGCTCGATGAGATTTTTAAGGGAGCATTAGACTGCCCCGATGAATTGTTCAGCGCCAAAAAGGTAATTAGTCCCTCTCCTTATAACCATGTGTGTGATCGTTACAATTCATGTACGTATACAATGTACTTATTTACTTTATCTATACAGAGATCGACTCTCAGCACACTGTTGCGCGCGTGCCTGTCGCGGCGGCTAAACCGGCAAATCAGCAGCGCCCCCGGAGACGTGCATCGCCAGTCAAAGCACCCCTTGTCGCCTCACGCGAAGCTGCCGCCTCTGTCAAGGCCACTGAAGCCGTGCCCGACCGCTCTCCGGCTGGGACTTCCCCCACGCCACCACGTGCGTCAGCCGCCGTCAAGGACCCCGCCCCCAGCTGCTCACACTGGGGCACGCCGGCTGGTCCCTCACAGCAGCCAGCACGTGCATCACCTGCATTGTGTGAGGTACAGCATGCGTCACCTACTTATAGCTCTAGTATTAGTGATCCTGTGGCTAGTGGCAGTTCTCTCTCCCGCCCTTTTAGTGAAGTAGATCAGGTCGGTGACACCATACCGCAGTTACAGTACTCTGCGATTTTCGACGCCTTCGAGGAGCATATCTCGATCACTAGGATCGAAAACCGGGCAGGGGTGTATTGTGATCCTGTTGGATTTTTAAACGCATGCCTCCCTGTCTTAGAAACCGAGCTCCTCAAAGTTGTCCAAAATCCGCGTTATCCCACCGTTAAGTGCAGTGCAGTGCTCTGCATTGTGTTATCGCGCCCCCCTCCCCCCAAAGATCAGTCCTGTGATGGAGAGACCAGAATCCATTATCTTTGGGGGATAATGGCGTCATAACGCGGAGCACATCGGTCGCAGAGTGGTTTCATAAACCCACCTTGAGTGTCATATTGGGCTGGGTTTCCGAGATGGAAGTCAACGGCTCAGCAAAGGCACTCAGCCGAATTCTACACCTGGATGTCCATATTCATGTCCACAATCCGTTAAATGGAGGGTCCAGCTATATCAAGCTCCCTAAAGATATAGCTAATAAGCAGGCATGCCTTAATGTCCAAAATACAAAAGACCAGGCTTGTTTTGCATGGTCAATCCTGGCTTGTGAGAGGAATTACGATAGAAGAGATCATACTGAACGTCTGCGTACATAGCATGTAGGTGATAATATTCATTCCTGTTATAACTTCAATGGTATTGACTTCCCCATCAAAATCCAGGACATACCTAAATTCGAGGCACAAAATACCGGAATATCGGTACACGTTTATGGCCGGAGAAGAAGAAAAGCAAGTCAGACGAGCAAGACAAGCATATCGTAGTCGGTCCCCTCCATTTCTCAAAATTTGCCGGTGAGCGAGAGCTGCATGTAAATATGCTTCTCTTTTCTGAAGGTCACAATTATCACTATGTCTGGATCAAGGACATGTCCCGACTCCTTTCATCCCAACTGTCAGCTGATTATAATGTAAAACATATCTGATTAAGGTGCCTCAATTATTTCTTATCTGAACAGTTATTAGCTACGCATCTAGTAGACTGTACCTCCAATGATACGGTACGTTTTAATATGCCTACCCAGGATAACAAATTCATAAAGTTTAGGAATGCTCACCACCAGGAGCGGTGTCCGTTTGTTGTGTACGCCGACTTTCAGTGCCTCCTCGCTCCTGTGACCCTTTTGTGAAGGCGATCCTACGACATCCCACACCACGTTTACAGAAAAACACGTACCTTATGCGGTAGCGTACCAAATTGTATTGTCATACCTTAACCGATACAAATCTTACGTCAGCGATAATCCATCGATTTGGTTGCTCTCTGAGCTTGAAAAATTTCACTGAAAGTTGATAAGCTGTACAGCGGCAACGTTCCAATGACCAAATCGAAGGAGAATGAAGATTTGTATAATAAAGCCACCGAGTGTCATATTTGTGGGCTGCCATTACACAGAAAAGCGGAAACTCCTTGTAGGGGTCCGCAGCTCGTGGTCGTGCGTTAGCATTCTCGCTTCCCACGCACGGGTTCCCGGGTTCGATCCCCAGCGGGGTCAGGGTTTTTCTCTGCCTCGTGATGACTGGGTGTTGTGTGATGTCCTTAGGTTAGTTAGGTTTAAGTAGTTCTAAGTTCTAGGGGACTGATGACCATAGATGTTAAGTCCCATAGTGCTCAGAGCCATTTGAACCATTTTTCCCTCGTAGGGACCACTGTCACCTTACAGGGAAATTCCGTGGCGCTACTGACAATGCGTGTAATTTGAAGTACCAATTACCTGGGCACATACCAGTTTTCTTTCATAATTTAAGTGGGCATGACGCTCATTTTCTAGTTGAGCACTTGGCAGACTTCGGTTGGGAGAAAAATCAGGTCAGTGTCCTACCTGAGAGCGTCGAGAAGCATATATCATTCTCCAAACGAATGACGCCAAGAATTACGCTGCGCTTCCTCGATACACTATGTTTTATGCAGGCACCACTACAGCAACTTGTTGAAACTCTATCTCCAGCAGATATGCATATCACTCGAGCTGTATTTCCCGACGAGGAAAAGTTTCAACTTGTGACTGGGAAAGGGGTTTTTCCATACGAGTATGTGAATAGTATGGCCAAACTCGGCAAAACCAGACTACCCGACATAACTGGATTCTCCAGCAACCTAACAGGCGACACGATAGCGAATGCAGAGTATGAGCACGCCATGATTGTCTGGCGGGAACTCAATATTTCTAATTTAGGAGAGTACGCACGTCTTTACACGGACACAGACGTGCGCTTGCTTGCAGACGTTTTCGAGAAGTTCCGGAGTCTATGTATGACCACATATTCTCTGGACCCTGCCTTTTATTACACGGCACCTGGGTTGTCTTGGGACGCGATGCTCAAGAAAACAAAGTGCAGTATCGAATTATTGACCGATCCTGACGTGCTTCTTTTCTTTGAGCGAGGGGTCCATGTGGGGCTCTGCCAATGTATTCATAGACACGCGAAAGCAAATAACCCACGGATGGGTGACAGGTTTAACACATCCCTTGATTCAAGTTATATATTGTATCTCGATGTGAATAACTTATACGGACACGCTATGAAGCAATGTCTGCCCATTGGCGTGTTTACGTGGCTGTCCGAAGATCAATGCAAGGTATTAGGTGGAAAAATCAGGGGGCGTATGGCCGCCGATTCTGATGTAGGGTATGTTGTGGAGGCAGAACTCAAATAAACTATTAGTTTGCATGACGCGCAAGCTGATTTGCAGCTGTGTCTAGAGCAACTAGTTTCACGAGGAGGTTCCACACCGAAACTGATGACAACTCTGGGGGACAAGCAGAGGTACATCATTCACTATCTTAACCTCCAGCAATGGCTCAGCTTGGGTATGGAGCTGGTTAAAATCACCCGGGCAATCTCCTTCAAGCAGTCCCCCTGGTTGAAGGAGTATATTGATCTGAATGCGAGACAGAGAACTTCCGCGTTGTGTGACTTTGAGAAAGATTTTTATAAATTAATGAATAATTCAATTTTCGGAAAAACTATGGAGAATTTGAGGGAACGACGTGAAATCTTTATTAGAACGCAATGGGATGGGCGTTATGGCGTAGGAAAATGCATTGCCAGACCGAATTTTAAACGGGTCCCCATTTTCAATACGAATTTTGTTGCTGTGGTGATGGCTAAAGCTGCAGTATAGTTTACTAAACCTATCTATGTGGGGATGTGCATAGTAGACCTATCCAAACTCCACATGTACCGCTTTCATTATGCATTCACGAAAGCTCATTTGGCAGATCGAGGTGCTTCCAACTGCACTGATGTTTTAATAGCCCAAGTATGTGTGGACGCTGTAGGTAGGACTGGGTATTTAATAAGCTCCCATGATCGGAAAGTTAGTGGTAGGTAGGTGCCAGCATTCAGAACTTTTAAGAGCTTCAAGCGCTCCTCGTCGGCAACGGTGATGTGAGGCATTTTCCATGATATGCTATTAATCTTGATTTGAACATTCTCTGCAGCTGTTTGAGAGAATGAATTCGCGTCACTTGCACTTCTCACCAAAATAAGTTCCTGTTTAGCATTGGTAATTACTCTCTGCATATCCTCAAAATAAGCCATAAGCATTTTTAGTGGCACGCTCGCGGTAAATCGGCTTTGTCCACCCTCCCCATCCGCTGCATCTATGAACCACCCAGCATTTTCCAAACTGTTTGAATCAGAGGGTGAGGCTGAAACGTACATCTTAAGGGCTGATGTAATACCAACATTGGGTGTTCGGTCTATTTCAATTCCGTTGAGTTGATAGCGTATCTCTTGAAACAGGAATGCTATGGCATTTCGAGTGAGCTTCAAGAGCGCTATGTCAGCCCAGTCAGCTTTCTTAAATGTGTAGTCCAGATAGAGGAAGCTCTTGCTAGGCAGTGTTACCGCGTCCTGATGCTGGATAACAATCCTAATTTCATCATTTTTGTTAAATGTGCTTGAAACCTAGGGTTTGTGTGAGTGGTATTCATGACGAATAATTCGGTTATCATACTCTACTGCCTGAGTTGCGTTGAGCGACGTCATTCTGAGGTTTTAAACCTGCTGAAATGAGGAATTCGTAATTAAGGCATGTTATCAGCTTGCCCTTTTGCGTTCCACTGACAGGTTGTGAGCCTGGTGTGCTAGCTTTATACCTTATTCCCATCTCGCCTTAGATGCAGGCGTACAATGATCTCTTCTCCTCTAAAGTTAACAAGCTGATTATTCTGGTCCACAATACGCAGTTCAATGTAGTCCAGTGTCTGAACAGTCACCGGGAGATATATAGCGTTTGTGGAGGCTTGAACTATTTTATACCCTGTGCCGACTGTAGGAAATAATCCGTAAATTGTGTGAATCAATTTATCGTTGAGGTATGGGTTTGTGGCAATATTACACTGAACGTGAATTGTACTCACTGGGAGTATATCTACAGCATGATCTGATGGGTAAAATTTACTTCCGTCCTTCACCAAAACACGATCCTTCGCAAAACCTAGCAGTGGACCAATTTAATGTCTCTGTGTAAAGTCGATCGTAGCACTCTCTGTCTGTATTTCAGATTTAAGGGAATTAATGTTTGCCCGTAGTTCAATACCTTTTCCTGACTGTTTTAAGAGTTCGTTTAAATCATCAATATCGTAGGCATCAGGTTGTATTTGTATCATCTCCTTCCGCCCGTCAATATCAAGATGTAGTTTGCTGTTGCTCTGTGTAATATTTGGAATGCTGTTATACGTCTCTAGACCAATCAGTGCAAACTCCAGTCCCCTGCACTTAATCAATTGGCGGAAAGTAATTTGCGCATAATACTGATCCTCGCTCTTTTAAAGTCAGAGTGCATCTAAACATCAAATGATGGTCATGTGTTCAATGACAGCTCTTTTATTTATCGCGCACATGATCTGACGATGAGGCATTCTAGAGGGGTTCGCCGTCGCTGTGATGAGGAACCTAGCGCAGAGATAACCACAGAGATATGTGTCAGAGTCCTGATATCGCCGGAAATTGTAGAAGACGCATCTTTTGCTGGTGAAGTAGCGTTGTAATTTTTCAGGCGGCTGTAAATCGCCGAATGAATCGAAATACTGAACCGTATTTGGACTTTTCTTAACATACGCAAACCCAATGGGTCCCTGGACCCCCAGCAACATTTAAATTTACAAGTCCGCACTCATTAGTCCGCCACATGGTCTGCGGTAATGTATTCCGCATAAAGACGCAGCGGAATCCACGAATGTGAAGTTTTTGTTTAATAATTTTAACTAGATCTTTATTCGTGAGCGCTCGGTCCGGTAGGATAACTAACGGACCTTTTTTTTATTTACGAAGAGACCTAGTCCTCTCCTGTATGGATTCAAGTAGAGACCTTTTCCGATAGCTGCAACCTCCATAGCGTGATTATGTCTTCTGGCTTCCTCTAGTTGGGCTTGTGCATTCTGTGCGTTTTTGACCGTTTTGGCGCCTGTGAGTGAACCTACAGTTGGCAGGGCTGCAAGGGCTAGAACGAGGAACGGGATAATTCCTCCCGAAGTCTTTAGTAGTGGTAGGACCCTAGGTGGTTTAATTGAAGTCGTGTTTTTCTTCTTGTTCCCACCATTCAACACACGTTTAGCTGCAGACATCGAAGTGAGAATACAGTTTTTCAAACAACCGGGTTTGTTGTTCTTCTTACTGTTCTTCTTCGCTCGCAAAGCTGTTCGCGCTGCTTTCATAATTCGTTTGAAATTCGTCACACCCAAGCCCAACTTAATTTTTCCACGCATGGTTTTATCAACCATGAATGCAGCAACGCGTTGGCCTATTTCGAGATCTTTTCTTCGCCTTATTTGCTTGGCTTTATCTGCTAATATCCGGTCGGCGACATGGCGTACTGGGGGATCCTTATTTGCTGCGTATGCGAGGTCGTGCTCAAGGCAGGCTTCGTCTAGTAGATTAATACCCTTATCACCTCGTGTCAAGCGCTTCTGAAGCTATGTTCCAGGCCCACAGAAGTTATACCCGGGAATGTGCAATTCAACAGGCAACTTGTCGAGAACACCACCTCCACCTCGTATTATGATGTGTAACAGTTCTGATACTAAATGTAACACTTCTGTCACTAAATGAAACTGGGTTTTCTCTTTTGATGCTGTCAATTGACAGGATGAGCATTCTAAAGCATTCTGTCAGGATGAAAATATTAAATTAATAAATTTTTCTCTCTTAACAACATGTGGGCAGGGTGGGTTCTTCCTTGGCTCGGGTATGAGGTAGAATGAAACAGCATTTTTACATAAGATAACTTTTATTGCAAGTTTCGTACAACGGTTTTCTTACTGGATTGTACTGGCTCGGAGAGCGGCAGCTGTGTCGTTTGCAAAGCCTTCTGCTGCGGCAGCGGCGGCGGCGGCGTCTGATTACGCGTAGCGGTGTGTATCTCGTGTTGCCGTCTCGCCCAGCTGACTGGAGACGCGCAGCGCGAGGTGGTCCGTTTAATTATTGCAAGCGAAGTCGTGCAGCGGATGGTGATACCTTGGATGTGGCGTCCCAGAGTTTCTCTTCTCTAAACGGCCGCGTGTGTTGTGCGTCGGCCAGCGGAGCGGCGCGGTGGAGGAAGGCCAGTGTCCCAGACTCGAACAACGGACTCCCGCTTGCCAACATTCGGCTGTCAGATCTTCATCCCAGCTCACAGGTGCCTGCTGATGTGAGGCCGTCTCCTTCCCGTCCTCACGAGTCAGCCGGGTACGTAAAAATCAGACTTCCAATACCTTTTAACTTTTGTCTTCTGGCGCCGCAGCTGCTGCTTGCTATTCCATTACAGTGGCGGACTTGGTGCGTCTGTGCATGATGCAGTCTCTTCTTGCATGACAGTCTTCAGCACCAAAACTGACTGAAAACTACTGCTACTCTTCTCTTCTTCCTTAGTCTTTTGGGCCCACTGCGTCTCGCGTATTTATTCACTTCAGTTTACTGGAGGTGAATGACTTCACAGTCATTGCCTCTTCTGCCACGTTGATAAGCTTCTCGAAGAATGTTTTTAACGTCGGTCATTGGCTCTTGTAATGTAGGCGAGGGCCTTTGATCACATGTGATAACTGAGAAACACGTGAGCCGGTCGGGCGATGCCCTGATGGCTGAATCGACAGCGTCCGCTTATGTGGAACTTGCTGACTTCACGGTCATTGTCTCTTCTGCTCTGCTGTTCTGCCCGCTGTTTGCCAGTATGTAACTGTCTAAACTAAACCAAGTTTTTCATTTATATTCTAATTTATACTTCACTTTTATTTCACTAATTTATTTACTTAAGTACCACTCAACATTCCTCCACCCTTCGGAGAAATTCGCTATCGAATTTGCCACTCAACATTCCTCCACTCTTCACAAGGCAAAAGCACTAACACAAGCAATAAAAACTCTCGACTTAGAAGATTACACACGCTTCACATTAAGTATGTTGAAAATACTTTATCACTTTACAAAACCACTGTACGCTCATGAATCACATAGTTCACACATAAATGGTTATGATAAGTGTAACAAATCTTGATGACAATGAATAAACAAAATAGATTATTCACTTAGAAAGTTACATAGCAACACCTGTTTAATCTACCCTATATTAATGCAACAATATCTATTCTACAGTATTGTTTGCTTTAACATGAGACTGTTTAATAAAGATTGAAGTACAATAAACACTAATGCTCAAAAGTAACCACTGAAGTACACCAGTTAAGAGTGTGGTATCCAGTTAACAGGGTTTTGATGAAGTGGTATATTATTATTTGGCTTATTTTTTCGTCTTAAGTAAAAGAAAACTGTGCAAAGCAGAAACACCAACACATATGTTCCAGATATACCTGTTCCTAGCATCATAATTTTAGTTTTGTTTTTTAATTTTAAGTTGTGTTGCATCATTAACATTGGCATCAATTTTGCCTTGCTGTGAGTTTATGAACATATCTAATGACTTCAGAAGTGAACTGTTAAGGGAGTCATTGAGGTAGGATAGGATAGGTTTTGTGTAGGAAATGCTAGTAAAAACAAAAACAAAGAAAAGAAGGAACACGTTGTTAACTACAAGATCTACATATTTCCATGTTCAACTTTTCTTTCTTAAAAAATAAACCATTATCATTTATTAATTATTTACATTTGTATACTATCCACAGTCTACTAAGATTCAACTAGGATATTTGCACCCTTGGTCGAAGATTGTATGGTGCCATGTCTGTAAGTTGTGCTGGCGTGGCCACTCTTTTTCCTTTTCGGGAACTTCTCCCACCCTTCGTAAAAGCAGACACTATTGTTGAAGGAATTACATCTGGAGCGCCCTTAAAAGGTTTTAAATGACTTGCATGCCCAATGGTAGTTCGGGTGGGCAGTTGCAGTTTAACGTTGACTGGTGACGTGATCTCAATAATTTGATAAGGACCTCTGTAATTTGTTACAAATTTCTTCGTTTTTCCTTTCGCAATATATGGGGTTGACAGCATCACCCACTGACCGATTTTGTAATTTGGATATTTAGCTTGGGCATTACCTAATCTTTCCTGTCGTTCCAAAGCCTTTGTATTAGATTTTTGAACCTTTTTCCATACATCCTTCATCATTCGACTGAAATCTCTTACTGTTTCTCCGACTTTTCCGTTTTTCTGCCTGATTACATCAAAAGGGGATGGCATTTTTCTCCCATAGACCACTTCATAAGGTGACATGCCAGTTCCTTCATGCGTTTTGGCGTTGTATACTGACACGATTATTGGTAAATACATATCCCAATTAGAATGTTGTTCGTTAATATAATAACTAAGCATCTTGCCAATTGTCCGATGAACTCTTTCTGTGCGTCCGTTGCACTGAGGGTGTAACGGAGGTGTGCGTAATTTACATATTTTAGTAAGTGGCAGAGCTGTTTCATTAATTTAGACATAAAATTAGATCCCTGATCTGTAATAATAGCTTCAGGTACGCCAAATTTAAGTATCCAGTTGTTAACTAAAGCTTGGGCAACTGTATTTGCTTGCTGATCTGGGAGACTCACCATAGCTAGATAGCGTGAAAAGTGATCTATAATTGTAAGAACATACTTATTACCAGCAGGTGTTTTATGAAATGGCCCGTAGAGATCCATTCCACAGATTTGAAATGGACGTGAAGCCTCGGGGGGCCTCTGTAAGGGTATTTTTGAACGAGAAAGTTCAGCTCGTTGTGCGCACGCAATGCAATTACGAACGTACTGCGCAACTTCCTGCTTTCTGGTTAGCCACCAAAATCGCTCTGCTACGCGTCTTTCGGTTGTCCGCTGTCCACTGTGTCCTGCAAGGATATGATCGTGGGCCTCTGCCATTATTTCTTGTCTAAGGTGTTGGGGTACAACAATTCGTGGTCCAAGTTTTGTTTTACAGCATAATACACCATCTTCAAAGCAAATTTTTTGCATTCTGTATCCTCATCTTGTGCCTTTCTCCAGTTCTCAGTATTTCGGCCTGTTACTTCCAAAAGTGCTATTTTCCGACTTAAGCAATCTACATTCGTGTGTTTTTTGCCTGGTTTATGGATAACTTCGAAATCCATTTCGGGAAGATATAGGGCCCAACGTGTGAGACGACTAGATGGATCCTTTAACCCAAGCAACCATTTTAAAGCTGTGTGGTCTGTAATAACCTTGACTTTCCTACCATACCAGTAGCATTTAAAGTATTTGATGCCATAAATAACACTTAACAATTCTTTCTCCATTGTGGAATAATTTCTTTCTGCCGTTGTTAGTTGTCTCGAAGCGTAGGCTATGGGGTGTTCCGCGCCGTTAATATTCTGACTCAAAACAACTCCTACTGAATGACCACTTGCGTCACAGGATAAAATAAATTCTTTGTTATCATCTGGGTAGGCTAATACTGGACTGTGTGTTAACTTATCTTTAAGGGTTTGAAATGCTGATTCACAATTTTCAGACCAATGAAATTTTGCACCCTTTTTCAATAATTGGGTTAAGGATCGGGTAATTTCAGCAAAATTTTGAACATATTTTCGGTAATACGATGCGAGACCAATGAAATTTTGTACTTCTTTAACGCGTTGTGGTGTTGGGAAGTCATTAACAGCCGAAATTAATCGAGGATCTGTTTGAATTCCTTTTTCACTAATGACATGCCCTAGGTATGTATCCTCTGTCAATGCAAAACTACGTTTTTCCATATTTAATGTTAATTTAGCTTTTCTAAGTCTCTGAAAAACATTACACAGACGCACAGCATGTTCATTAATGTCTTTGGAGAATACAATAATATCGTCTAGATATACACGCCATTGCTGAGTTTTGAGTCCTCGCAATACTCCATCGAGTAGTCTTTGAAAAGTTGCTGGTGAATTTTTCAAACCGAAAGGCATTCTTTTAAATTGCCAGTGGCCTCCAGGGGCAGAAAATGCTGTTTTATACCTATCTTCAGGTGCAACTTCCAATTGATGATATCCGCCACGTAAATCGATTGTTGAAAAGTATTTACTGTTACCTAAACTGTCAATGATATCTGTAATGTTTGGAAGAGGATAAACATCTGAGATGGTTTGTTTGTTGAGGTGTCTGTAGTCACAACAAAATAATTACGATATTTGAATTATAAGGCGAATCAGAATATTCTATAATTCCATCTTTTAGATGCTGTTCTAAAAATTCATCCAGTACTGGCTGTAAGTGATGCGGAACTCTATAAGGCTTCCTATAAACTGGGGGGCTATTTCCTGTTGGGATCCTATGCTGTGTGATATCTGTTGCTGGTAATGGACCTTCTGCATTAAATAAATCTTGGAACTCAACTAAAACTGCTTCTATCGTGTCTCTGTCATTTCCTTTCAAATGCTCAATCTTCTGGCGTAATGCGCTTTTATAGGCGTGTGGTTTCTGACCATCATTAATATCTGACCAAATGAAATTTTCTTCTTCAAAAGCACTACTGTAGCTACTAATATTCCCTTATGCAACTCTTTGTCTTCCACTCCGAAATTGTCAATATGTACCGGTACTTTTCTTTCTCCCTCAACGTCTTGAACCCGTACAACACTTCTGCGTACAAAACAATGCGATACATATAATTCCTCATGTTCCTCTAATGGCTCTATTAGACACACTGTATCTGTAGGTACTTCGGGGTCAACGGTCATCCAGAAAAGTTTTCCTGAGCCAAATGGTATCTTATCCCGCGAATCAACCTTCAAGGACGTTGCATGCAGTGTAGTTGATTTCGCCTTCCGGTTGGGGAAATCTTGCGGCAGAAGGCCCTTTGCAGCGGTGTCACCTAGCTGAAACATTATTCCGCTAAGTTCACTAATTTATTTACTTAAGTTCCACTCAACAGATGTGCCTCCTGTCGTACATGGTACGCTACTGAGGAGATAGAGGTCTACTCTCCCTCATATATACTAACTTGTCAGCTTCGATCCAACTGTTTTCTGATGATGGAAATCCTAGCCATTTAAACAGTGCTCTATTCCCATGACATCTTATCACGCGCTTGATGAGAACTACATCTGGTTCAGAACTCTTCTGCAATTCCTCCATGTAAAAGCATCCTGCAATTTCTTCGCCCTTGCCGTCCTTTAAGATGTATGTCCTAGGGTTGGTTCGTTGCACTTTGGGTACTATGAATATCTCAGCCGACCAATTTGGTAAGTACGATTTCTCGAACGCTGCCTTGTGTTTTGAAATACGTACTAAGTCGCCTATATTGAACCTCTGTTTGCGAGGCTCGAGCGTTTTAATCGGGAAATATACTGTGTCCATGAGTGAATTATCGCGAGCATCGATCAGTCTCATTTTTATTGTACTATGTTTGGTTCGATTATACTTTGTAATTATCTGTGGGAGGATATCTACCCACTTGTACGAACCGTGAAGATTAAACTGCATCCACATTTGAGCTTTGACTGTTCTGTTCAACCGCTCGACGATACTAGCTTTAAGGTGGGTAAACGTGGAGTAGTGGTGTATGCCATACCGCTCCA
The DNA here is from genome assembly GCF_023864275.1 of Schistocerca cancellata. Classification (NCBI taxonomy): domain Eukaryota; kingdom Metazoa; phylum Arthropoda; class Insecta; order Orthoptera; family Acrididae; genus Schistocerca; species Schistocerca cancellata. The sequence continues at coordinate 766,419,142 of NC_064629.1, forward strand.
TCACAGTTTTGAAATGTTCACTGTAAAACTCCCCACCGTGATCGGTTTGAAGATTGGCTGGGCATCGATTCGTTCCTGTCTGCAGCAGACGCTCGAACACCCAGCAATATCTGTACCGGTTTTCGTTTTCACAGGTAATGCCCATGCAAATTTATAGTATGTGTCAATAACCATTAAAATGTATCTGAATCCTTTATTATGAGGTGAATATCGATTCATATCTACAAGATCAGCTTGCCACAGGTCATCCAGCCCTTTAATCATGACATGCCTACGAGGGTATGTTTTGCGTGCTGGCTTGTGCAGTTCTCGAACCACGGTCTCCATACTTATTTGATGATACCTCTCTCTCGAAGCTCGGAGATTATGGATACAACCTCATTCGAATGAGCTGTATCGCCCGCAGCAGCCGAAGCCATCAACAGTCGAAGTCTGTCTATTAGTTCATCTGGGTCATCGTAATATATTGCTCACTCCTTTATGCTGAAAGTCCACACCCTCACCAACACCTTTAGCTTGCTCATTGAGTAAAGGTTGTATAATGGTAGTGTGTTTAGAGTTTTCAGGCTTTTTCAGTGTTCCGTCGGGATTTTTTATACAGATCAGTCAAGTATTTTCCGATAGACTTTGCGATCATCGGCAGAGTATTTTAAGTTTTTTGGTGGCCTTAGGAAGATTAGGTTCATTAAGCCAGGTGTTCTTTTAAACTCTGTACCTCCGATGCGTATTGTGCTGTCGGGTAAAGTTATAGTTTGAGAGCCTAGCATGTATGGTCTCGCTCTGCTGACACCAAACGTTCTATCTATCTTAACGGTCGGATACTGGTTGGTGAATTCTGCGACTGGGTCATTATTATGCAAAGCTATCTTGGCGATAGATTCGGTAACACGTTCAAAAGTTTCATTCAGTGTTTGCTCGCGATCTATATGTCCCAACTTCAGCAAACGTAATTTCTCTCGAACTGCTTTGCGCGCCTGAATGACTTTATGCTTTGTCGACATCTCGAAGAATATTAATCAGAACTCTGAATATCACGTGGTTTTATATTTGCTTTGTTGTACTTCTTCTTCTCCTTTTTTCCTACGCCACCTTCTTCTATAACAACGGCCTCGGCTTCTATCACGCCCTCAATTGCGCTAATTCTGTTCCCTATCCGGTTTTGGTTAATGGCAAGAAGTTTCTGGGTGTCCTTTAATTCCCTTGCAACTTTAACTAGTCTGGACTCAAGATTTTTAAATTTGATATCGGTATACATTCGGGCATTCTGTCTTTGCACACCTAATCTCTCAGACTGATCGTCCGCCATGCGTGCGAATTTGTCCATGGTGAGGTGTTAACTGATGGGATAAGGTATTTTCGTACGTTTATATATGGAGAAAGTCTTGGAAGTTCCGGCTATACCTACCGTCATTTAGTGTACGGGTTTTATCAATAACGAGAAAGCCGTAATGTGAGTGGTTCCAGCAATCAGCACATATCTTTACAAATTCATTGTATGACATGTCGGTCCCTACGTGAGCATGGTAAATGTGCTTTAAATTGAGGTTGTCTTGTTTGAATCATATAATGAGATCTGCGTTGTCCCTCACCAGCTGTTTTGGGATTCTGGAATACGTCTGACTCAGATAAAATACATCAACACCCGTATGACGGCCAAAGCAGAAATATTTACGGATTTGATCTTGCTTTTCAACAGCGACATCGTCAAATATGAAAGCAGTGTTAGGCTTTACCTCTTCAGGTCGTCGCTTTCACTCAAGGCTCTGTACGTTACACCGTCTACTCCATCTAATATTTTCTTCAGTAACTGGTACTTGGGCTGAAAGAGTGATTTGAGAAGACGAAAAGGTGCTCGAAGCGGACTACGTCTATGTGCGTTAACAGAGCCAGGAGGACATTTGTCTTACCACAGCTGGATGGACCTACAATTATAGCTCGTATGCTGTCAGGAAGGAGCTGTCCATTCTTGTTGGTCTTCTGGTCTTGGTCATCATCACAGGAACAGTCACCTACAACAAAGCCCTTGAGGCGAGGGTGTTTCACCCAGCCCGCCATGATACCTACTGTGTGGTAGGTCAAGGTGTGGAATAGGCTTTTATATGATTAAAAATATGTGTTTGTGTGTGGTCACTATAGCGCAGTCACCTTACCAACTGAGCTACAACGGCTACACAATAGAATGAACTCCAGGTGGTATATTTAAAGGGAAGGTTGTCATATAGATTAACGTAGGTGACATTTTGTCTTGACAAATAAAAAACACGCAATGACAAATTTAATAGTAGAAAATAATATATTTATTTATTGAAATACACTCCTGGTTGGTTGGTTTGGGGAAGGAGACCAGACATCGTGGTCATCGGTCTCATCGGATTAGGGAAGGATTGGGAAGGAAGTCGGCCGTGCCCTTTCAGAGGAACCATCGCGGCATTTGCCTGGAGCGATTTAGGGAAATCACGGAAAACCTAAATCAGGATGGCCGGACGCGGGATTGAACCGTCGTCCTCCCGAATGCGAGTCCAGTGTCGAACCACTGCGCCACCCCGCTCGGGAAATACAGTATTTACAAATATGATCAGCATGAGAAAAAATCAGTACATTCTTTTTAAGCGGTGCAGCAGAAGTACAGTATTTGGAAAATAGCTGCTTCTTGTATACTTGAAATTCAGCACGTATATCTCATAATGTTATGGGTGAATTACAATAGTCCGGTATTCCGTCAGTATATTTGAGTTCGACATTTTCAACACTTATTCGAGGAATAGCACAAGACATGGGCACTGGTGTTATACACATACTAAAACAATGTTCTATATCATCTATGTGGATGCTACATGTGTGAAGCCAGTTAATGATGTCGGTGTATACTGCCTGAACATAAGGGCACCATCTATTTAGTCTCTCTATCGTACTAGTTAGAGCCATATCTAAATTGAACAAGTTATCAACAGTGGGGTGATGCATGAAAATACTATAACCATCAGCACTTTTAATTGTTAGTGTAGCATCATCATACATTGATAGAATACTCACAGTTAGACTGCCACAGTACATGTCCTGGTAGGAGTGGGATGGATAATATTCGGTAGTCATATGATTCTTGATGTGTGTTTTTAAACGACACAGTTCATCCCACTCATAGTCAGAAAATTTCACTTTAATATTTTTGAGCACATTTTCCAGCACTAACACAGTTGAGAGGCTACTGTATTGTGAAACTTCAAGTCCTACATGGATACGTTTTGAACCACTAAATGTTAACACATAGCATGAGGCGAATAGTAAAGGTTGAGGAGAAGCGGCGGGCGGTATCTTTTCGTCCACGATATCCACACCAGCGCGGTTAGCCTGCTGTTGTAGCACTGATGGTGGGATGTGGATTGTGAGATTATGATCAGTGGACGGTGCGTACGAAGGAGCCCAGTACTGTGAAGGCCCGTCAAGCGCAACCTCTGGCACCGACATTTACACATGGCTATCCTGCTCCAGCATGCTAAGAAGTTGAGCTACAGGATCCTACGTGGAGGAGTCCGAGGCCTTCGCTTGCATGGACCAGGACATGCTGGGACCTGCTGATGCTGGCGTCACGGGCGGAGTTGCTGGAGGACCAAGACGAATATCCATAAGAAATGATATGATGTTGGTAGAGAAATAATAATAATAGCAATAATAATAATAATAATAATAATCCTTTCTGGTTCTTCCTTGCTCTGAACCCACTATCCAACATGCTAAATAATACAAATTATGGATACAATATTACTGGAACATACCAACACAAAATCACACATTTGCTATACATGGATGATCTAAAACTATTGGCAGCAACAAATCAACAACTCAACCATTTACTAAAGATAACAGAAGTATTCAGCAATGATATAAATATGGCTTTTGGAACAGACAAATGTAAGAAAAATAGCATAGTCATGGGAAAACACACTAAACAAGAAGATTACATATCGGATAACCACAGCGACTGCATAGAAGCGATGGAAAAAACAGATGCCTATAAATATCTAGGATAGAGTCAAAAAATAGGAATAGATAATACAAATATTAAAGAAGAACTAAAAGAAAAATATAGACAAAGACTAACAAAAATACTGAAAGCAGAATTGACAGCAAGAAACAAGACAAACGCTATAAATACTTATGCTATACCAATATTGACCTACTCATTTGGAGTAGTGAAATGGAGTAACACAGACCTAGAAGCACTCAATACACTTACACGATCACAATGCCACAAATATAGAATACATCACATACATTCAGCAACTGAAAGATTCACAATAAGCAGAAAGGAAGAAGGAAGGGGATTTATCGACATAAAAAACCTACATTATGGACAGGTAGACAATTTAAGAAAATTCTTTCTAGAACGAGCAGAAACTAGCAAAATACACAAAGCAATCACTCATATAAATACATCGGCTACATCATTGCAATTTCATAACCACTTCTACAACCCTTTAGATCACATAACATCAACAGATACGAAGAAAGTAAATTGGAAAAAGAAAACACTACATGGCAAGCACCCGTATCATCTAACACAGACACGCATCGATCCACACGCATCCAACGCATGGCTAAGAAAAGGCAATATATACAGTGAGACGGAAGGATTCATGATTGCAATACAGGATCAAACAATAAAGACCAGATATTACGGCAAGCATATTATTAAAGATCCCAATACCACAACAGATAAATGCAGACTTTGCAAACAACAAATAGAAACAGTAGATCACATCACAAGCGGATGTACAATACTAGCAAATACAGAATACCCCAGAAGACATGACAATGTAGCAAAAATAATACATCAACAGCTTGCCTTACAACATAAACTTATAAAACAACACGTTCCCACATACAAGTATGCACCACAAAATGTACTGGAGAATGATGAATACAAATTATACTGGAACAGAACCATTATAATAGATAAAACAACACCACATAACAAACCTGACATCACACTCACCAATAAAAAGAAGAAAGTAACACAACTAATCGAAATATCCATACCCAATACAACAAATATACAAAAGAAAACAGGAGAAAAAATTGAAAAATACATCCAGCTGGCTGAGGAAGTCAAGGACATGTGGCATCAGGATAAAGTTGACATTATACCAATTATACTATCAACTACAGGAGTCATACCACACAATATCCACCAGTACATCAATGCAATACAGCTACATCCAAACATATATATACAACTACAGAAATCTGTAATTATTGATACATGTTCAATCACCTGAAAGTCCCTAAATGCAATATAACATATACCGTACAGTTAAAAGGAAGTCACGCTTGATCAAGGTCCGCGTCACTTTCCGATTTTGACCAGACATAACGTCTGAGAAACGAAAGAATAATAATAATAATAATAATAATTTGGGGACTCACCTTTCTGGTGTTGCTTGCTCCTCCTCCTCTTCTGCTGTGTTGGTGACTGACGCTTCATCATGACCGACTGGAACAGATATGGAGGAGCTGTGAGTGCTCCATATACAGGGTGACTCACCTAACATTACCGCTGGATATATTTCGTAAACCACATCAAATACTGACGAATCGATTCCACAGACCGAACGTGAGGAGAGGGGCTAGTGTAATTGGTTAGTACAAACCATAAAATAATGCACGGAAGTGTGTTTTTTAACACAAAACGTCGTTTTTTTAAATGGTACCCCGTTAGTTTTGTTAGCACATCTGAACATATAAACAAATGCATAATCAGTGCCGTTTGTTGCATTGTAAAATCTTAATTACATCCGGAGATATTGTAACCTAAAGTTGACGCTTGAAACCTCCGACGTTCAGTTGCGTGTTGTAACAAACACGGACTCCGGTCGGCGAGCATCATCTGCAGGGACATGTTTACGATGACGACCGTGTTTACGAGTGTGGCTGTAGTGTACTGTTGTGGTTTGGTCTAGCTGTCGCAGTGTCCGCATGTAGCGCTTGCTGCTATTGTTATTCTGCATTCGTCTCCGCACGCAGACGTGTTACCAGACGTCTGTGATAGTGTAGTGTTGTAGGAACTGTGACCATGGTGTATTCGAACTCTGAAAAGGCGGAGATGATACTCATCTATGGCGAGTGTGACGAAATGCAGCTGAAGCCTGCAGGGTGTATGCAGAACGGTACCCGGACAGAGAGCATCCAACGTGCCGCACATTGCAAAATATCTACCGCCAACTGTATGCAACAGGTATGGTCGTAGCACGCAAACGGGTCCTTAACAGGCCTGTCACAGGAGAAGCGGGTGCAGTTGGTGTGTTAGCTGCTGTTTTCATGAACCCACACATGAGTACACGGGACATTGCGAGAGCCGGTGGACTGAGTCAAAGTAGTGTCATGCGCATACTGCATCTTCACCGCTTTCACCCGTTTCATGTGTCGCTACATCAGCAATTACATGGTGATGACTTTAATCATTGAGTGCAATTCTGTCAATGGGCATTAACAGAGAATGCGTTGCAGTTCTACCTGTTTACCGATGAAGCGGGTTTCACAAACCACGGGGCAGTGAATCTACGAAACATGCATTACTAGTCCGTGGACAATCCTCGCTGGCTCAGACAGGTAGAGCGACAGCGACCGTGGACTGTAAATGTATGGTGCGGAATCATTGGCGACCACCTCATTGGTCCTCACTTCATTGCAGAGGCCCAAACAGCAGCAACATACATCGCGTTTTTACAGAATGATCTGCCAACGTTGCTCGAAAATGTCCCTCTGGAAACGCGTCGACGTATGTGGTATCAGCATGATGGTGCACCTGCACATTCCGCAATTAACACTAGGCTGACCCTTGACAGGATGTTCGACGGGCGTTTCATAGGACGTGGAGGACGCATAAATTGGCCAGCCCGTTCCCCTGATCCAGGACTTCTTTCTGTGGGGTACGTTAAAGGAGCATGTGTACCGTGATGTGCCTACAACCCCAGAGGATATGATACAACGTATTGTGGCAGCCTGCGGCGACATTACACCAGATGTACTGCGGCGTGTACGACATTCATTACGCCAGAGATTGCAATTGTGTGCAGCAAATGATGGCCACTACATTGAACATCTATTGGCCTGACATGTCGGGACACACTCTATTCCACTCCGTAATTGAAAACGGAAACCACGTGTGTACTTGTACAACACCCCTCATGGTAATGTACATGTGCGTCAGTGAAAAAGACCAGTAAAAAGGTGTTAGCATGTGGACGTAATGTGCTGTTCCAGTCTCTTCTGTACCTAAGGTCCATCACCGTTCCCTTTGGATCCCTACGTAATTCGGTGCTCTCCGATACACACGATCGAACAGCGGAGGAGTGGTATTCAAGCGTCAAATTTAGGTTACAATATCTCAAATGGTTCAAATGGCTCTGAGCACTATGGGACTTAACACCTGTAGTCATCAATCCCCTAGAACTTAGAACTACTTAAACCTAACTAACCTAAGGACATCACACACATCCATGCCCGAGGCAGGATTCGAACCTGCGACCGTAGCAGCCTCGCGGTTCCGGACTGAGCGCCAGAACCGCTAGACCACCGCGGCCGGCTCTCCGGATGTAATTAACATTTTACAATGCAACAAACGGCACTGATTACGTATTTGTTTATATGTTCAGATGTGCTAACAAAACTAATGGGGTTCCATTTAAAAAAACGTAGGTTTGTGTTAAAAAGCATACTTCCGTGCATTTTTTAATGGTTTGTATTAACCAATTACACTAGCCCCTCTCCTCATGTTCGGTCTGTGGAATCGATTCGTCAGTATTTGATGTGGTTTACGAAATATATCCAGCGGTAATGTTAGGTGACTCACTCTGTATAATACACGTTTTGTGCACTTATAAAATGCACTCAAGTGTCCCTGAAACAATACGTGCTGCACGACGGAAATTACTTTCTGCTGAAGCACTTCATTTACACCTCAATGATACACGACTACTAGAGAACACTGCTCTCTACGGCAGTCAATCCACTTGTATATTAACACCATGGTATCGCAGATATGAGGCAACACGTTACTAGGGATGAGAAAGGCCTTAAGGTTTGCAACTAAACATGATGCTCCTAGCTACTACTGAACAAGAATTTGATTATTAACGTGTCTTCGTAACCATGTGCGCGGCGTTCGACTCTCAGTCAGCATAGACTTTTTCGTCGCCTTATTTCTAGTTAAACGCGCGCACATCTCGCTAATGGTGGACCAACATTCGACATTTCTCGTCTGTTCCTGGTTAGACAACGACGGCGGTAGGCTCCGGGTTCGAATCCCGGTCAGGCGATACAACTTCAGTCGTCATTTAAGCTTTAAATCTCACTACTGGTGACAAACTGTGATATCTACATTCTGATTTTACGTACTTATTCAACAATCCGATTAGGTGCTGGGTTCGCATCCTTGTCACCAGCATTACATGATGGCATTTCAATTTTAAACATGTACATCTTTTGTTCCTTGACAATGCAACAATATACAACGTATTTCGAGGTTAATCACCAAGAAGCAAATTGTCATGTTGGGGTTCCTGATTTCGTACAAACATTATCGTCATTTACGTTCATGTTGAGAATTAATAACTGATACTTGTGCAAAAGTCAATATTTGACGTCTCTTTCTGCCTAGGGATCGAGTCTCGATAAGGCACAAAACTTTGCTTGGTTAACAATGGCTTTACATTTTGGGTTTGCACCCGGATCCAGAACGAAGACGTTGGTCATGTCATTTAAAGTACAACTTTGTGTACAAGTAACTGTTGATGTGTAACACTTTTGTCACTAAATGTAACTGGGTTTTCTCTTTTGATGCTAGTCAATTGTCAGGATGAGCATTCTAAAGCATTATGTCCGGGTGCAAAAAAATAAATCAATTAATTTTTCTCTCTTAACAACATGTGCGCAGGGTGGGTTCTTCCTTGGCTCGGGTATGAGGTAGAATGAAACAGCATTTTTACATATGATAAGTGTTTACTTACTCGATGTTCTGGCTCGGAGAGCGGCAGCTGTGTCGTTTGCGTAGCCTTCTGCTGCGGCAGCGGCGGCGGCGGCGTCTGATTACGCCTGGCGGTGTGTATCTCGTGTCGCCGTCTCGCCCAGCTGACTGGAGACGCGCATCGTGCTGTGGCCCGTTTAATTATTGAGAGCGGAGTCGTGCATCGGACGGTGATACCTTGGATGTGGCGCCCCAGTGTTTCTCTTCTCTAAGCGACCGCGTGTGTTGTGCGTCGGCCAGCTGAGCGGTGCGGCGGGGGAAGGCCAGTGTCCCGGACTCGAATAACGGACTCCCGCTTGCCGGTCCTCGGCTGTCAGATCTTCATCTCAGCTCACAGGTGACTGCTGAGGTGAGGCCGTCTCGTTCCCGTCCTCACGAGTCACCCGGGTACGTAAAAATCAGACTTCAAATACCTTGTAACTTCTGTCTTCTGGCGCCGAGGCTGCTGCTTGCTATTCCATTACAGCGGCGGACTTCGTGCGTCTGTGTATGATGTAGTCTCTTCTTGCATGACGGTCTTCAGCACCGAAACTGACTGAAAACAACTGCTACTCTTCTCTTCTTCCTTCGTCTTTTGGGCCCACTGCGTCTCGAGTATTTATTCACTCCAGTTTACTGGAGTTGAACGACTTCACGGTCATTGCCTCTTCTGTCACGTTGAAAAGCTTCTCGAAGTATCTTCTTAACGTCAGTCATTGGCTCTTGTAATGTAGGCGAGGGCCTTTGATCACATGTGACGACTGAGAAACACGTGAGCCGGTCATTGCCTCTTCTGTCACGTTGAAAAGCTTCTCGAAGAATCTTCTCAACGTCGGTCATTGGCTCTTGGAATGTAGGCGAGGGCCTTTGCTCACATGTGATAACTGAGAAACACGTGAGCCGGTCGGGCGATGCCCTGATGGCTGAATCGACAGCGTCCGCTTATGTGGAACTTGCTGACTTCACGGTCATCGTCTCTTCTGCTCTGCCCGCTGGGTGAAATGTAAGAGGAGATGCGAAAACCTTCCTATCGAGTGACACGTCCACGGTGGTGTTAGGCAGAATTCTGGTGAAATTTGGTGCTAATGTGACATCATTAAACAACCTTACACCTCACGCGAACTTCTGAAGTCTGGCCGTTTTGCCTCATATTTGCCTTTATATTTGAAGCATTGCCGTCCCCATGGGTGACGTCACTGGACCCCACGCGTTTACATTATTACAGCAGAAGACTGTAGACATCTTTGAGACAAATTTCAAGCTTATACGTCGTAATTGGAAATAATTACGAGGTTTCGAAAACGTGATCTTTTGTATCCTGCCTGGAAAGCTGCGCGTGGGTAGGAGCAGGAAAAGGTGAAAATCTCTCGGTACTGCAGTGTGAATTAAATTCACCTTTACTTAAGCAACAAGAGTTATACATAACTTTGCAGTGTGGTGCGAAGTGTCCTGGCCGTCTGCTCTTCATCGAATGTACTGAGTCTACAGTGGTGCTTGTAGAGCTGAACAGCGCCTGTTAGAGGGCGCTATCGCTGGTGTCGGTCGTAGTGCCAACTTAAGTACTTGAACTTAAGCCGTGGCACCTTAGCTATCGATACCACATGATTCTTTAATTCTATCGCGCAGTGTATTTTTGAAACTGGTAGTGTTGTACGTTAAAACACTCTTCAGACTTCCATGTCTAACCAGCCGTATAATGAGATTATCTGAAAATATTTTGAAGTGATAGCATTCAATTTATGCATGCGACAGTCTGTTCCTGAAATTTCAAAAATTAGTCGGGAGAAGTAAGATTTTTCCTTATGTGAGAAACTCTGGAGACCTACCTTGAAAAAATATTATTGTACTGAAATCGGAATGTGTTGCAATCGAGGAAATCTTGTCATTATGTAATCATTGGCCTACGTCAGGGGCGGCCAAGAATTCGGCTCTTAAGCCGTGTCCAGGCACACGTGCCATAGTGCTCGCCTTAATTGTACACTTCCCACCCCTGCCATGGCATGCTCACTGAGGAGGAGGTGGAATCTGTGAACGTGCTGCCTTTGTGTGGGAATGCATACGACTTGATATTATATTTCATATTTCTTAACAACATAAATCAGAGAAAAAACAAATTTAATTGTTTTGTGTGTGCTGGAAACATGATTTTTATCTGGTACAAACTGTCGGCGTATAGGCAGACGTGAACAATTCTGCAGATTTTCGCATTCAGATTGTCACGTAATCGTAACTTACTTAGTCTGATAAGCGAAAAAAGGTCTTTCACACACATAGTTGATCGAAGTGTTATAGCACTTTTGTAATCTCATAAATGAGATGCGGAAAATAATGTGTATGTCCTTGACTATTTTAACGTAAAAGAATTAGTCTTCAAAACGGGGATTACTTTGCAAACAAGCAGCTACAGCTGCACATGTACAGGAGGTCTTTCAACTGAAACGGCAGTGCTTTCTGATAAATGAATAAAGAACAGAAGTAACTATTATGCACTAAACTTCACAACAGATATTCAGTTACCTAATGATTCAATAAGATGTCACGTGTCAATGTGTTCAGTGTGGATGAAATGGTGATCTGATGCTTAAGTGAAAATACTGATAATTTATATTTAATATATCTTCTAAGGCCAGTGGCCTTGCCTTAGTGGTAACACCGGTTCCCGTTAGATCACCGAAGTTAAGCGCTGTCGGGCTAGGCTAGCACTTGCATGGGTGACCATCCGGTCTGCCGAGCGCTGTGGGCAAGCGGCGTGCACTCATCCCTTGTGAGGCAAACTGAGGAGCTATTTGGTTGAGAAGTAGCAGCTCCGGCCTCGCAAACTGACATACGGCCGGGAGAGCGATGTGCTGACCACATCCCCCTCCGTATCCGCATCCAATGACGCCTGTGGGCTGAGGATGACACGGCGGCCGGTCGGCACCGCTGGCCCTTCATGGCCTGTTTTGGAGGAGTTTTATATCTTTTAAACAAATAAAGTTACAGAGTCGATATTTACAACATTTGTCATTTTAATGGTGTAAGGTGTCAGGCAAATCCAACACCTTCCATGAAAACCCTGACATGATAGCAAATCCGGCAGTATGTCATATAGCTCCGAATAAATCCTGACATTAAATTAACCAAAGTAATACGATCAACGAGTGAGCAAATGTAATACCACAGACTAACACAAGAATGCCTAAATGCATGTCATACCTTTCCACCGTGAAACAGACGCAGTTCCGAGGGAAGAAACGAGAACAGAAGCCGAGAGCAGAGTCGTGTAGGCCTGGGGGGCCCTACGATAAGCAACGGACACCCACGTCGCAAGCCGACCGCCAGGGCCACCCCCCAGCCCATGTTAAAAGATAGAGCCCTCCAGAAGAACAGTATAGATCTTACGATAACACTAAAAGGACCACACCAGCTGAAAGTTTTAGTGTGAGACTATACACGTCTCTGTTACGTTGCAAACGTTAAAAACATTGCCCCACTACCAAAAGTATAACGTTTCTCATTGGATAGACAGAAAGTTTGTAGGCGGAGCTTAAGGTTAACATTGAGGCCCTGATTGGTCAGTTGAAAACACAGCCAGATACCTTTTGTTTTAAACCAACTTCGGTAAATTGTAGTAAGAAGAAGTCAGGAGAGAGTTGCTTCTGAGACGGTGAGGTGAGTGGAGCTGCGCTGCCTGCCGCCCCCTGACGCTGCCTAAACACCGACAAGGTAATGAATGCACGCGATGCTGCATAACAGCGCATAACGCTTCACTCAGAACTGCAGAAGTCTCATCTGTTACATCCCCTTTTTGCCTAATACTAGTGTCGATCGTCAATTAGACTTCGTGGTATTCACATTTGCTGTTAGAAGTTAATATCTGAAACGCGATGATTTTCCTGTTATATAATTATTGAGAAGCCACATCAGCCACTGTAATTTACGACAACTTAAATAAGTAATTAAAGATAATTGAGGGTCACTGTAGACCATTTTGATAGTTTTCTCTTTTTTGAAACTTATTTTAAAACTAGATTATAGATGTGATATGGCATAGGTCATAATTCGATCCATTGTAGAACTTGGAAACCCATTCAGGGAATATTCGTTCACATTTTTGTTGAACGCAGTTGGTTTTTATCATCCTGTATTAAAATATTTCCTTTTATCAATAGTGCAATTTATAAACAATGTTTTGTGAGTAGAATAACAATTCCAATGGTAAACTTAACTACTTTTTCAACGTTATTTTACCAGCTAACTAAAAATAGGAAAGCTTTGAACCCCTTCCACTAAATTAAGTTAGTATTAAGATTCTTTTACAGGGAGTGCGCTGGAGCTGACGCTGAAATCATTAAGTATTTGATTATATCATCGCTAGTCTCACTGAACTCTTCTGAACTCTACATGTCATGTGTGGTCTGGCTTCTCCTTACCAGCAACAGGTCCCAGGTTCAAACTAGTCAGTTCCCTAAAAAACACGCTCAGAGCGTCGTTGCGCGAAAGTGGTAGGGAGACACGACTTAGAAGAAACAGACACCACGCAGAATGTTAGAGAATGGTGACCCTCTCAGGATGGTGAAATACCATGATTGAAGGTCGACCACATCCCCAACTAGGTCAGAAAAATATCCTGTTAAAATTCTTTCGAAATAAATTTTTTTTTGAACGGCATAAATAGTTGAAAACAGTAGCTGCAGCGATAGATAGTGAAAAAGTATTCAATAGAAAGTGAGACATTCTAGCAGAGACAATAGCATAATTAAGTTCTGAATTTTAATATTGTTAGAATTAAGTTTTCTCTCCTATGCTAACGCACAGGTGGCAGATACATCGGTGCAAGTTGGTTCTGACCCAACAAGTAAGTGAGTGGATTGTCAGTCTTGGGTATAATAAGTGTCAAGTCGTGTGAGCAAAAAGTTTATGAAACGCATGAGATCGTATCAGCGCATGTTGACGCGAAGTAGGGCGCGTGAATTGCTTTTAAAACAGAAAATAAGGGATTCGGAAAGATTAGCAATGGCAGATCGAGACATTGACCGAATTGAGGTAGATACTCAGCATGGAGATGGACAGGGAATAGAGGACAGTACAACACACGATGCAGTACCGCGAGAAATACGAAAGATAACGCACCATAACGAGGATAATGTACGCCAAGGCACAGAAAACGTAGGTCAGCATACGACAGAGGAGCAGGAAAGTAGAGAGACAGTCGATGAGGATTCTAACTTGCGTCTTGAATACGTAGAACCCATAGTACAAGTAATCAGAGCTCCCTCACAACAGAGTACAAGGAATTCGAGCGGAAACGTATCACGGCACAGATCAATGCAATCGGTTGCGAACCAACACTTGGGCGAAAACACAGAGCGTAGGACGTCGGAAGAAAACGCAATAGGACCCATCAATCTGGCAGAATTATTACAACAAATGACGGAAACCATGACAAGGCAAAATAAAGAAATTGCGAACCAAATTAAAATTCAGAATGCAGAAACGATGAAACAAATTGCAGAAACCACGAGACAAATGCGTGAGATTAAAGGAAAAAAAAGAAAAAAAAATCAGTTACACCTAAGTCATATTGAAGACGAGGCAAAAGAATCTCGAAAAGTGATAGGAAACTTAATAACAGGTCACAGTCAATTGAGAACAGACATTGACAAGGTACAATGCGTAATGACATTCAGGACGAGATCACAACATTACGTAACAACACCCAGGGAGAAGTCAAGAAACTAGAGAAACAGATAAACGTAATTACTAGACAAGCAGCAGGTACAGCGCGTGAAATTGTTGAAAACAATGTGTTACACAAACATAACACAAAAACAGCGCTGAAAAGATATGATAATCGCATAGTCAAAATAGAAGCGCAAACGAAGCAACAATTTCAGAAATTGCGAACAGAGTTGTTGCAAATTATTGAAGAGCGTAGTGAACAGGATCAAACAAGCACTGAGTCTGCAACCACATCCGTATCTGTAACAGCACCGTAAAAACAAGCAATTAACGAAGATATTACGCATTTGAGATTCCAATCACAGGCGGAAAGTAACATACGTGAAATCAGACAGCCTGCACAGCAACAAACACGTTTCGACTCTTGATGAACAAACGGCACCACAAACACATGCAGAACCACAAGTTTATATTTCAAGACAGTCTGGATCGTGCAATGAAGCGGCAAGGTTAGCCAGACAAGATACCGAACCAATACGTGACAATGGAAAACCAGGTCGCGAAGAGTACAGTGCAATGCATTCAGCTACACTTTCACAACCGATGGAAGAAAATTATTGCGTACCACTCCATCGATACTACGCAAGGGTAGGCGAAAGTTACAATGGACAATATCCAATTGATCTACCACAACCGGAAGAACGACGGGAGAAATGATCAGAAACAAAAGTGGCGAAGAATCGCGAATTTCATTTGGAACTATGACGAAGTACGACAACGATCATTTCCTCAGAGTCAGAAAATTTCAACACTTTCGAGAGAGATACTCATTACATCCACGAACTTTTATTGATCAATTCCGAGTGGGATTACCAGAACACTGGACGCTAGCACACAAATTAGACTTTATATGTGCCCACGTGTCAGGAACAGTCGCAGAAACCATGCAGAATGTTCCAGCGACATGCCGATCGTACGAAGATTTCAAAGAGAAGTTTCTCTCACGATATTGGTCCAGCGAAGCACAGAACAGAGTGAAGTACGAATTATTACAGAACCCATACTTTGAAAATTCAGGAGAGAAGAGTCCCGTGAAATTTTTCGAAGTAATAGCAAAGAAAAATCAATGCTTAGATGTACCATACAGTGGCGGAGAGCTGATTAAATTATGCGCGATGAAGTTACCATTGAAATACCAGCAATCATAAGTAGGTCGCGGAGTCAATGACGTCGAAGCATTTAAAGGAATTCTAAGGGATCTAGAGTTTATATTTTCGGAAGATGACGCAAGAAAAAGACGAAGCGCACGTGAAAACGAAAGCAAAAAGCAGTAGAATCCACAAGACACGGTACGAAGAAACAATAATTACGAACCACGTGAAAACTTCACACCAAGAAAGGACAACAGATTTCAACAAAAAAACGGTTATGGATTTAGAAGAGAATACGGCAATAACTATAATTCACCCAGGAACGGCAACAACTATTACAGAGGGAACAATGACAACCGGAACGGTTATTGGAGAACCAATAGACCGACAAATTATCAACAAAGAAACAAATATCAACAAGCGGAGCAAGACAAGAGAATACAGATAGAAAAGACCACCGAACCCCGAAAAACGTCCGAATTGACAGCTAAGCGCCCATGTCAAAGAGAATGACGCACCGACCCAGGATAATTGCAGCACCTTGAACAGAGATGTAAATACCTTATCACGAGAAGAGGAGAAGGAAGAAACAAAACCGCAGGGACCAGATGAAAACGAAGACAGGAAAATAACAATATCGTGTTGGGACGAAATTAATTGGGAGAATACTGACGAGGAAGATGAAAAGATGAATTACCAGAGGCATGCACAACGAATGTAGGAGAAAAGGACGAAGTAATGAGTACTGCAGAGCTATTTGAGATGGAAACCAGGGAAAGCGAATTCAATGAGGATAATGCGCAGTCGACAGAAGTTGAAAATAAATTACTAGTGGGCACACAACCCAACGTATATAATGAAGGAAGTTATGAAGCGATGAATAGAGCATTTAAACGCGATTATGTGGAAGTAGCGACGAAGAAGGAGATGATAGACGAGGATGAGGAAAAAGTAGAGGATAACGAAGAAAGCGTAAATGAAGGAAAAAAAAATAGAGAAGAGAAAATAAAAGAGAGAGAAGTAGCAGTCGAAGATTATCCTACAGAAAGTTCGAATTCACAAGGGAAATTCCTGAGAGGACTCATGTATGATTCAGTGGAGGATTCGTTGATGCAAGAAGAAGAAGAACAGAACCAACCCTTTCAAATTCAACCAGTTGTGAAGGCCATGGTAAAGCATATCCCAGTCAACATTGTAATTGATAGCGGAAGTGAACTGACCGCGATCTCAGAAAATTTATTCATGCAGTGTAATGCCAATGAGGAATTGCCAGTTCTGAAAACACGTAAGATTAAAAGTGCTAAAAGGCATTGCAAGTATTTTTTAAGAAAATTTTTGAGTTACACGTTTTTGCCGCGCGAAGAACAGCGGTTTGTACAGCCCTTCCCGCCTAGAGCGTGACCCGGCGAATCACTCACGCAGCACCGCGTAGCGCAATTATCCGTACTTCACAGACACCAATTTTAACCACCTAAAGCCTGGTTTACAATGGAGCGAATGGAAGCGAACACCTGCGAATGAGGGTTTGCAGAAAATTCACTACCATTCGCTTGTATTTGGGTTGAATCGTTTATACAGGAGAGAACGGAAGAGATCGCGAGGTAGCGAACATTGCTATGAACGGTGTGTTATTAGCTTTTAGCTTTTGGAGCTAATATTCGGTATAGAGGATACAGGGATATAGCTCTATCTCGTTAGAGCCACAATGCGAAACTTTGCCATTCAGCGAGGATTAGTTTGCACGACGAGTGCACTGTTCTTGACAGAGTATGCAAAATGGCGCAGGGAAAGAAGAATTTAAGTGTCTCGGTTTGTATGGAAGCGTGACATGCGTGGATATAGTGCAGTTGCATCTTCATCTCTCCTTAGCACTGGTCCAAAATGTTCCTTGTGTCGGCTGCCATTTTTTCCTGGCTTCTCATGAACATTGAGGGGAAATTATTACCGACGTCGAGGATCATCTCAAGAGGTGACACACCTAGCGTTTCCACTACGGGCGTACGATGTAATGGTCATACTGTATTGTGTTTTTTTATCCTAAAATAAAAATGGTCTGATGGCAAAGCGCACACTTCGTGATCCAGAGACCGCGGAGTCAAATCCAGGCCACAACCTTTTCACTATAACTTTTAAACGGCATTCACTTTTCACAGATGTTGGAGTAGCCACGAAAGTCGTTTGGTTTGGATTCCACGTTAAACTGCAGGTCTCCATTTTCCGCTTAGGAAACTGGGGAAGATCACGGACACGTAAGTAGCAGCACTGGCGTTCAGTTGAAACTCCTACAAGAGACCTACCGCGTACACCAGACAGAATTCTCTTTTGCTCGTGCTTGTTAGCTTTTCTGCTCCGGTGGAAACCTGGCTTAAACTACTCAAACATTTTTTTGAGTAGCTTCATATCGACAGTTCAAGTCATGTACATGTAATTCTGATAAAAGTGGCTAGCAGAGAAAATAAAATCATGGCAGTGTTTGATGTCACAGACGACTTCCATCAATGAGGATTTGTAATTTGTTGAAATAAAATGTGTCTTGCAGTGCTACATTGTATAATAATTCCTGTAGGCCACTCCTTACAATAATGTTTGAATGCTGTACATTTGACTATCAGTGAAACAGTTCTTTGTTTATTCTCTGTAGTCGCCACAAAAATGCTAAGTGTCTATTGAATGACAAAACAAACATTTTTCTTGCAACAAGCACACCGGACAAAGGAAAAATTGATGCAGTCGAGCACTTCGCAGTAATCACAAGTTTTATTTAGACAGGACTGGGATGGAGTCAGAAATGGCCCTGGGCATTGTTCTGCACCGGCCGGAGTGGCCGAGCGGTTAAAGGCGCTACAGTCTGGAACCGCACGACCGCTACTGTCGCAGGTTCGAATCCTGCCTCGGGCATGGATGTGTGTGATGTCATTAGGTTAGTTAGGTTTAAGTAGTTCTAAGTTCTAGGGGACTTATGACCACAGCAATTGAGTCCCATAGTGCTCAGAGCCATTTGAACCATTGTTCTGCAGATTGCGCTGCATACCAGGCATAATTGATCAAATTCGTAAAGCGTGGCGAAAAAAACTGGTAATGCACAAATGACTGGAGCTTAAGAATATTGTTCTACCCGAAAACCTGAATTGAGAGAGAGGTATCCGAAATTGTGTTGTCGGACATTTTCCTGAAAAATGCTTTCCACTGTCGAATGGTTCAAATGGCTCTGAGCACTATGGGACTTAACTTCTGAGGTCATCAGTCGCCTAGAACTTAGAACTACTGAAACCTAACTAACCGAAGGACATCACACACATCCATGCCCGAGGCAGGATTCGAACCTGCGATCGTAGCAGTCGCGCGGTTCCAGACCAAAGCGCCTGGCATGCTTTTCTTCGTCCTCCACAAAAACAGAGCCGCCGTTATGTCCAGACCATGAATCCAACAAAAGCAATGAATTGGTTTCTGCAGCTGGTAGGAATACGTTTCGAACGAACTGTTGAAAATGATCCTTTCCCATTTTTCCAGATTTTGATACGTCGATTACAAGACTTTTGCAGCTAAACAGCCCATTTTTTATTTTTGGTCCCAATTTGCCTTGCGGTTCATGAAGACAGATTTACCGTACATGAATGTGTCATTATATTCGTTGACTGGGCAAACGGCTCCGTCCTTTTCTCACCCCGAAATAATAACATAGGTTGAAAATACCGCTTCAGTTGTAAATTACTTTATTTTCACACGACCGGTTTCGGACTCTCATAAGCCCATCCTCAGATGTCGTACCGGAAATACCAAAAGACGGGAGATAATTTTCACACGCCGCAACACACATAAAAAGCAAAAAACAAATTTTTTCTGAAAAGTTTTAAAAACTTTTAAAAAACGTTTCGAAACCGCCGGTCGGGCTAGGTGCTATGAAACCTATGTCAATGCGCAAGTGGCACCAGACAGTGTTCTTTTAATGGTGTTACTGCTAACTATTAATTGGCATACTACTTTCTGACAGTATAGACTGTAAGGCTTCGCTACTTTCGTTGTTGATCAGTTGATCAGTAACGAGGGCTTTTTAATAGGAGTGGTACATGTGCATGTTCTCTTAACTGATGAAAAGATTGGTTCAAATGGCTCTGAGCACTATGGCACTTAACTTCTGAGGTCATCAGTCCCCTAGAACTTAGAACTACTTAAACCTAACTAACCTAAGGACATCACACACATCCATGCCCGAGGCAGGATTCGAACCTGTGACCGTAGCGGTCGCACGATTCCAGACTGTAGCGCCTAGAACCGCTCGGCCACCCTGGCCGGCTTTAACTGATGACTGTGGCGCGTTGTTCCACGTTGCCACTTGTGTATCCCCACTAAATTTAATTTTTTTTTTCTTTATTGAGTTTCGATTTCCCCTGAAGGGGGCGGGCTGGAAGCAGCTTAGTACGCCGTTCTTCAGCCTACAGAATTTGTTTTAAAAATATGAAGATAAGAAATAATAAAAGTTGGTTATAAAATCGGTGACTTGAAGGTAAAATGGCGGAAAATTGTGGAACTTAAAACATAAAAGAAAGGGTTGATGATGCTAATAAAATACACAGGAAGCAGGAAAATAATAGACAGACAATTGAAAAAAACACGGCGACAGTCTGGTTTCTGTTCCCAAGAGATATAAAATTCACACCCAGCCACAGCATGATTTCTGTTCGCGACACTTTAGGAAGATGCACAGCACCGAACACTCACTTAAACACTGCACTAAAAAGGTGGCAGAAATATGACCTACTACAGCCAAGAGCTGGTGGGGGGAAACTAGACAGATGATTGGAAAATAAAAAAAGTGGGGAAGGAGAGGAAAAGCGATGGGGGAGGGGGGGAGGGGGGAAAGGAGCCAATGGTTCAAATGGCTCTGAGCACTATGGGACTTAACATCTTACGTCATCAGTCCCTTAGAACTTAGAACTACTTAAACCTAACTAACCTAAGGACATCACACACATCCATGCCCGAGGCAGGATTCGAACCTGCGACCGTAGCGGTCTCGCGGATCCAAACTGACGTGCCTAGAACCAAGGAGCCAATGGAGGATGAGGACCCATAAGAGGGGTGGCGGCTGCTGAGCAGACGCGACAGGGAGTGGGGAAGGCAGAGGAGGGGAATACAAAGGGACTCGGGGGGGGGGGGGGAAGTGGGAGGTAGGGAGAGGTTAGGCGGGGAGAAAACACAGGATGGAAAGGGGGGAAGAGGGAGCCCAGGGATAGGATGGAGGAAAGGAGGGGGGTGAGGATCAGAGTTGATAGGAGGGATAAAGGGAGGGAGAGAGGGCATCATCCGGAAGGGGGCTTTGATGGAAGCCAACTTGGGAAAGGAGATGAAGGGTGTAGAGATTAAGGGTAGGGGGGACACAACAGTGAAGACGTGGCAGGGGGCGGGGATGGGAGAGGAGAAACCAGGGGGTGAGGGGGATCAAGGTGGCGGGAGATGTAGAGTATGCGGATATGTTCGAGGAATAGGAGCAGATGGGGGAGAGGAATGAGGTCATAGAGGATCCACGTGGGGAACGGAAGGCGTATACGGAAGGCGAGGCGGAGTTCATGATGCTCAAGGGTCTGGTGGTACTTATAGAATTTGGGGGGGGGGGGAGCTGATATCCAGGTGGGACTGGCATAACAGAGGATGGGACGGATTAAGGATTTGTAGGTGTGGAGGATGGTAGAAAGGTGCAACCCCCATGTCCGGCCAGAGAGGAGTTTGAGGAGCCGGAGGCGGTTGTGGGCTTTGGATTGGATGGAGCAGAGACGAGGGATCCAGGTGAGATGACGGTCAATGGTGAGGCCAAGGTAGGTTAGGGTGGGGGTGAGGCGGACAGGACGGGCGCAGACAGTAAGGGAGAAATCCAGGAGCTGGAAGGAGCGTGTGGTACGACCTATGATGATTACCTGGGTCTCGGAAGGATTGATTTTCAGGAGCCACTGGTTACACCATGCGGCAAAAAGGTCAAGGTGATTCTGGAGAAGGCGTTGGGACCGTTGGAGGGTAGGAGCGAGGGCGAGGAATGCGGTGTCATCGGCATATCGCAAGAGGTGTACAGGATGGGGGGGGGGGGTTGGGGGATATGTGCCGTGTACAGGAGGTAGAGGAGAGGGGAGCGGACAGAGCCCTGGGGCACACCTGCAGAGAGTAGAAGGTGTGGGAATCGGCATTATGGATGGTAACATAAGGGGGGGGGGGGCGGCGGAAGGAGGCCATCAGACGTATGTAGTTGACAGGAAGGGCGTAGGTTTGGAGTTTAAACAGGAGACTGGGTTACCAGACACGGTCGTAGGCCTTTTCGAGGTCGAGGGAGACAAAAATGGCGGAGCGACGGGAGTTAAGCTGGAGGGAGAGGAGATGAGTGAGGCGGAGGAGTTGGTCATCGGCAGAGAAGGAAGGTCGAAAGCCACATTTGGTGTCGGGGAGGAGGTGGTTTTGGTGGAGGTGGTGATGGATGCGCCGGATAAGGATGGATTCTAAGAGCTTGCTGAACACCGGTGTGAGACAGATAGGACGATAGGAAGAGGCATCAGATGGAGACTAAATTTAAAACTTGTTTGCCACTCAAGTAAAAGGAAAGTTTCATTGCGCTTTACGGTTTATATAATAATTTTATATCGCACGTTCCACTCAGTTTTACCACAGTTCTGGACCGACCTGTCAAATACGCTCCCTTACTACTCATAATGCACTTTTAATTCATATCGTGTGTTTTTTATATAATTTTTTTGTTATATCTTTGTTTTAAATGTAAACCACTAAATTCAAATTGTGAACGGCCGGGCTAGTGGCCCCGTTTTCTTCTCTGCGTCAATAGATGGCAGCACTTTTGCCACTCTGGTTTACCAATTTGCCTCCTCGTTCGCATCCGCTACTCCCTGTCCTGCGCTAATTGGCAGCACACAGCGACTGGTACACGCGGCGCTCGGGGACCACAGCACAGCGTAAGTGTCGCGATATCATTTGTATATATTCCCTACCCAGGTAGTCGTCCGTAGTACTGCTTGGTGCCACTTGTGCATTGACGTAGGTTTCAAAGCACCTAGCCTGATCGGCGGTTTCGAAATGTTTTTTAAATGTTTTTAAAACTTTTTAGAAAAAAATTGTTTTTTTTGTTTTTTTTGTGTGTGTTGCGGCGTGTGAAAATTACCTCGTGTGTTTTGCTGTTTCCAGTACAACATCTGAGGATGGGCTTATAACAGTCCGAAATCGGTCGTGTGAAAATAAAGTAATTTACAACTGAAGCGGTATTTTCAGCCTCTGCTATAATGCTCAGTTGCGGATGATTTTCCAACAGGATTGTTTGCCGAAACGATAAAGTTCGGTGCGCACTCAGTTCTTTCACGAAACCTGACTGATCAGCGTTATAAACAGCAGTTGCGGGGATAACAGCAAGTTTCGTCTTTACGTCAGCTATGAATTTCTCTGTAGCAATGTCTATCACTCGCAGCTGCTCTACACGTGTACGTGACGTAAACTCGGTAATTTTGCGATTTCCTATTCTGTACGATTTCTCGAACCCACGTAGCCAGGTCGACGAAGCCTGGAAATTAGCAACGTTCATGTCAGATGCAATTCGGAGGGCCCAGTCTCGCAGATCTTCATCGGTAACGACGCATAGCCTCTCACGAGCTGTTTTTAATTCAGATGGTTTCGGGTTTCCGTTTGGTGTACATTCTTTACTTCATGTAATCCATTCTTTCATTTGTACAGTTCACGCACGATTCTATGAAACGAAAACACCTCTGCACACTGCGTAACTAAGCGTTTTTTTCCCCTCCTTCGTTTAACCAATATTTCAGTGCCTTTTCTTTGTCGCTGAAAGCTGCAACAGTACGAGTTTTTTTTAGGCTTGGAAGGTATTGTTCTTCAGAACGGTTACGGGCACAGTTAACGTCGTCCGAACCAAAATTCATGGAATCGTCACAGCTATTTCCTATTTCTTCTAACGTATCCACGATTTCAAACGAAATGTTGATATGATTCGAATGAATGTCAGAGAAACTAACTAACAAATGACACATATGTACGTCCTCAGGAAAAGTAAGTGATTTCAGCTGGAAATCACGTTCTTCGTATTTCATCATTGCTAAATTGAAGCCGCGCGGGATAGCCGCGCGATCCACGGCGCCTTGCCACAGTTCGCGCGGCTCCCTCCGTCGGAGGTTCGGGTCCTCCGTCGGGCATGGGTGTGTGTGTTACTCTTAGCATAAGTTAGTTTCAGATAGATTAAGTAGTGTGTAAGCCTAGGGACCGATGACCTCGGCAATATGATCCAAAAGGAACTTACCACAAATTTCCAAAAAATTTCCTAAATTGAGTACGTTAATTCGATTCCATATTACTGTGAAACTGGAAGAAAAATAGGTACTTTTAGCAGGCATGCCTTACGAAAGCACAATAAATATTAATTCAGCATTATCTGTATTGTCAATACTTAGCAATACTGCAAAAATCAAAGGAAATTTGTTTTAGATGTAACTTGAACGGCTAATTCGAGAGAATAGTAACTGTGTACTTTTGTGTCAGAGAAACTATCAACGATCGGTAACCTGAAACGTCCTTTACAAATTACGATCAGCTTGTGTCGTGTTTCCTGTTTACAAATGCACCGCCGACCTCGTCTGTGTATGTGCGAAGTTGGGCATGTGCAGTTGCTACAACGCCAGTAGGGGTGTACATTTCTACCGCGACCTGGCGTCCTATGAATTTGACAGTTTTCAACTATTTTTGTACTACTTGCAATGCCTCGTACCAGCTAAAATTTTGACAGTGCATTCCTTTCGTTGTCTTCTTCCTGTGTAAGACATTTCAGAATAGGTTTCGACATGTCTTATTTGACCATTCCCTTATTGGAAGAAATTCGGCGAGTGTAACATAGAAATATTTTCGCGTCAGAAGAACTTCAAAGTCATTGTGTGATCAGTTGCTATTTGATTTGGGGACTTACAATATTCGCGTCGAGTATCGCGAATTCTTTTAACATTACAGCCAGTTCTAAGTTGGGGACTGGATTATTTTATACTGAGTGAACTATGAACGTCGGGTTTAGCTGCTATTAATTTGCAATATCTGCCCGTATCGAAATTTAATCTGAATAGAATGATATTTACGCAAGAGGAGATTGTCATAAGAGAGTTATTGACAAATGCTATTTTGCAAACGACCACTAAGCTAATAAACACTGTTTGTTAAAAAAACATGAACGACAGTGAGCCCTATTGCGATTTCTTCATCTTAATGGTACCTGCCTGCATACATGTGTGCGACCATTTTCAGGGTAGAAGCGACAAGTGCGTTTGGCTGCACCCCTAGATGTCGAACGTTGCCACATTTAAAGTCTAGCTACGCAGTTATGGGGCCCTAGGCACTGTACTACTTCGACTTACGTTATATTTTAATCTGTGCATGGGTCCATTGGGGGGGGGGGGGGGGGGCTCTCGGTTCAAACTTCTCGTCCTACAAACCAGTAGGAACAGAAACTGTTGCCTTCCTTGTGTATTTTTAACAGCACAGTTAATTTACAAAAATCAGTTCATAGTTAATCGGATATTTGTAAAAATAGAGAACATTTTACATCCATATCTTGTAAGAAGAAATAGCATTTCCCGTCGCACATGACGATTCTGCCGAAATGAAGACGGTTGTGCAGACTGAAAATGCCACTCCGCAGTATTAAACGAAATGTCGCGCTGTACTTGTACTTACGAGAAGGACCGATCAAAGCCGAGAAAAGCCGAGCCTCGGTTCCTCGCACATCCGGCTCACGAGAAGTTTGGCACACCATTGCCAGCTCTGGTCTGTGTGTTACGTTATTACTCTGGTACACCCAAATAATCAGGAAGTGAGATCTAATTAAGAAAAAGCGTAAATAAAACCAGTTAAAAGTTACAAAATTCTGAAATAGAAGCTTTACGAACTAACACGAATTTCCACATTCAAAACAGGGAAAAGCTGTCGAGACATTAAAGAAACTTACTACATTTACAAATATCAGGTGTCCCATGGTTGAAGGACCTTCCGTTCCAAGTTACAAGATGATGCACAACTGAAAAAGTGTAGCTTAACTGTCCACGTGTTAAGAAATAGGTTTTAAAAATATACAGAATTTTACACACTACAGAACTCTGTAATTTAAGAATCAACAATGTCCTCCAGATAACGTTAACATATTATTATACAGCATTTAAATATGGAGGACTAATAACTTTTACAGACGTTGCACGAAAGACAACCTCATGTTTATCAAGAACAGAAAGAAGTAGAGAATGCCAGAAACTGCTTATGACATTCTCTAGTGGCATTCGTTCATGTGATTCTAAAATCGACCACTAGAGGAAACACGGAACAGAAAGCTCTAGTATTCTCAGGCACACTATCCTTCGGGTGCAACAGTCTCCCCTTCATGAATGGAACGTCGACTTTTTATACTTTGATGAGATATTTTTCATATATGCAATCATCTAATCACTTAGCCCCTTTTACACACCATGAAAATAGAAAAAAAATTAATACCCTCCCCATTTCTCGTCGTAGGGGTCAACGAAATATGTTTCCAGGGCAAGTTTCTTCTCTTCTTTAAATAGTCTACACATTTCTTTCCAATTCGTGAACTCATGTCTATGAAACATTCTCCAGTTCTTTGCTTGCCCATCCATGTGTACAATAAGAAACGGAATCTTTCTTTTAACCCTCCAAAAGCTGGGAAATGTGTCATCCAATGCCATTAACAATACGATGGGGTGTACCAGACCCAAATACTGAAAAATCAATCGGTATTTTAAAAATACGTCTAAAACGTAACTTTTCTAATCACTTTATACTCCATCATATGTCACAATACGGCTAAATTAGTACCATCTACTTCGTGCTTTCATTTTGTATCAATACAGCAATAAATTGTTCTACAAAATAAGGACTGTTTGCACGAAAAAATTAAAATCATCTTATTCAGTTTAATAATAATTATGATAATACATGTCTGTCGTTTCCATATAACGGTTCCTCACAGATATGTCGATTTAGATCATATTGCAATAGTAGTTCCACAGTCATTCAATGTTAAAAATTTTTTGCACCAGTCGATCCGACTCACCACGAGTACTATGTTCTGTAGAGGTAGTAGCAACTGAAAGCGTAGGCGATTGTAGCTGCAACGCGTCTGTTAGATGCTGTAGTTGGCTCGTTGCAATGTGTTGGAAGTGAATTATTTCAGCAACATCGACTTTGACGCTAGCGTCTCGAAGCGTTCGTTTGTGGCTGAACCTCTCGCATGTTCGTCCAGTTTTATTATTACATCCACCTGGACAAAGAAATTCCCTTTTCCTCCCAATATGCTTACTTCTTCTTTCCTTACATCTTCATTTTCTTGCTTCTTCTTCGTATTGTCTCTTCAAGATGTATCTTCTTTCGCCAAGACACATCTATTCTAAATAATTATATTATTTTCCAACAATTACTTCCTTATTCTAGACCTTTTCTGCGGTATCCAGATAAATTGCTACGCTGTTCTGTGATCTTGAAAATGTACGTAAAATTCTGTATCTTGATAGTGTCTTAGTTCCATATTTTATTTGCCTCTTTTCCATGGACGAGCGTATAAATTTCGTTCCGAAGGTATTACAGTACAGCAGGATCGTATCTAGAAAACTTTTCTTGTATAAGGGGACACTATAAAATCCTAAGAGTTGTGTCACATTCTTTCAGTAGCCGTTTATGCTACTGGATATACAGAGACATTCAATAACTAATGCACAGCAATGTACACTAATGTCTGTGACTCAGATTGGTCACTACCATTATTTAACTAATATTTGCACTTTCTCTTCCGATTAATTACTGATACTTAGATTTCTTGTAATGTAACACCTCACTGTTACTTTTAGCTCAATCTACAGTAAATAATGGTTCACATCAATAAGTATTCTTAATTTAAAAAATCCAAGTATCACTTGATAGCCATATTTCGCCGTCTCATCCTGACTTTAGCTTCAATTCTGTCCTGTTAACGTTTCAAGGACTATTTATTTATTCATTAAGTAACTCTCAGATTTATCAGATTAGATGTGATCAATAATAATTCATCAATTAATAACAGATTTATTTCAACAGTTAACAACGTTATATTGCTTGTTCTCGCTATACACATGACTGACATGTAATACACAGTTATGTTAATTGACATAGACATGCAGTCAAACGTGATGCAACTTGAATTGATGTGGACTCATTTAACATTTTCACATCACAAAACATAGTCATTTATTTTTCATTTTTATAAGAATGGCTAACGGTGTCTTGGCACACATGGAAGCCTCTTCTTGTGGGGAATGGCTGTCAGGTTGACAAACCATTAGTTCAGCTTCTCAGCATCTACGAACTACGCCAGAATATCCTTCCTCTGGTAGTATTTCACTGTCTTATTCAGAATTTTGTTTCAATTCTTTCCTATTAACGTTTCAAGTACTATTTATTCATTAAGTAACTCTCAGATTTATCAGATTAGATGTGATCAATAATAATTCATCAATTAATAACAGATTTATTTCAACAGTTAACAACGTTATATTGCTTGTTCTCGCTATACACATGACTGACATGTAATACACAGTTATGTTAATTGACATAGACATGCAGTCAAACGTGATGCAACTTGAATTGATATGGACTCATTTAACATTTTCACATCACAAAACATAGTCATTTATTTTTCATTTTTAGAAGAATGGCTAACGGCGTCTTGGCACGCATTGAAGCATCTTCTTGCGGGGAATGGCTGTGTGGTTGACAAACCGTTATTTCAGCTTCTCAATATCTACGAACTACGCCAGAATATCCTTCCACTGGCGTCAATGCCCCGTGTTGTACGTGAAACAAACAGAAAAAACTTACACATTTTGTGGCATTTTGCGAAGTATACTTACAGTAACAAAATCTAGTAACTATTCACTGAAATAAATAATGTAACTTACTATACCGTACGATATTCCTCCCGTAACATTACTATCAGTGCTGTCAGGGGAAAGGTCAAGTATAACACTACCTACTCGTATTAAATTAGCAGTACACTGATGATGTTACTGCTATGAAAGGATTTAATAGTGACCGTGATCGTACGTAATGGACAAGGTATCTGACTAAATTTCATTTCTCTTACTACTGAAAGAAAACAATAGTAGAGCAAACAGGATGCGAAGGAAGGTTCTATTTGGAATTAGGTAAACTACAATTACGTAAAAGGAAAATTGTCGCCAGTCTAATCAGACAAATTTGTACCAAGCACTTGCACTGTTTATAAAGGAAGTTAACCATTGGTATCTACTATCCTTGATACTGAAATACTATTTATGTTTGTATGACACGGGACGGTACTAACAAGCAGTGGACCAGTGGTTTGTCATGAACAACACACAAGAGATAGGAAAACGCTTTGGACAAGAACTGGCTCTCAGTAACACTATGTGTGTAATACAGTATAACGCTAATCATCATTACAAGTAAATGATTTAGTAATGATTAAACACTACTTACTTGGACATGAGGTTCTTTTACCTGTTTAATTATTGGAAAATACTGTCCCAGAAGCTGTTTTGAGATAATTATGTTATTTGTCATGATTATTATTTGCATTCTCAAGGAGAATTCTCTTCCTTATTCTATTTAACTCAACTGGGACATGTGATACCTGGATCTAGAATAGTTCGAATAGTCTTACCCAGCTGCTTATTATAGCACACAAATGTTACAGAATTGGAAAGTGCACTTCATTCATACTGTAGTTGTAAAGTGATATTCTAAGAGTTAGATTAGGAGCCCAGAAACTAACCTGTCAACGGACTCATATCTAGGCTGAACATTTTAGTCACAGCATGATATGACAAATACTATTAACTGTATACACATGAAAC
Source organism: Schistocerca cancellata (assembly GCF_023864275.1). Lineage (NCBI taxonomy): Eukaryota > Metazoa > Arthropoda > Insecta > Orthoptera > Acrididae > Schistocerca > Schistocerca cancellata. Next base: position 766,448,868 of record NC_064629.1, read on the forward strand.
CACAAACACTGTTACTTCCAAAACTGTGCAATAATAAAATTAATCTTTTGCTGGCTCTCAAGTCTGCTAGCCAGTAACTACTATAAATCATCAGTTTTTACAGGTGACTGTAATACTGTACTGAGATTTCAATAAGAACAATCTTTAAGCTGAATACTTTAATTCTTTTCTTGGCCATCATTCTTAAGTGAAATTTTTAACTATCCTTCTATGCAAACCACGTGGCGTCTCCAGAAACAAGTAAATCTACTACTCCACAAATGTTATTAAATGTTGTTACAGAAAGCAATTACTTTAAGGTCATTAAAATAGGATACCCAAAAATATCGCAGCAGTTAGAATAGGACTGTCTAGGTAAATGACTAGGGATAAATATGGGTACTCACCAATATGTTTGCAGAACACAAACTTATTACTGGATAATAAAACATGTAACTGGCCCGTGCTGTTATACAGTACTCAACTGATTCTTTGAGACGAAAGTGGTAAATGTGGTGATTTCCTGTGGCTACATACAAAAAAGTGGCAAAAGTATCGTAGATCTTGCTGTATAACAAGTACTGAAAATTCTCGTCTTAGTGTCGGATTTTCACAGTACAGAGCTAGCCATCTTATTCCATGAATAGTGAGCCAAATTTCTTCTACATCTGAGGCTATATTAATTACTCTTGCTACTCTTTTTGCCTCGTCCACCACAGTATAGGTGCACACTTTGCATGCTAGCGACGAAGTATCTATTGTCGCAAAGAAGCCTTGCAGTTCGACTGCCAAATCCTACTTTTCTATTCCCACCAAGTCAGTTTCGATGCACAGAGACTTCCCTCCATGTTTTACATTATTATTTAAAATTACATCTGTAGATTAATGACATAAACTGACTTAAATAATAGATAAAACATTTACATAGACATTACATCAAAGAACATGGTTATAACCAATTCACATTGAGTAAATACTGAGAAAGAATTTAGATAAGACAAATAAAGATAATATCGATATTGGTGTTAAAGCTGTATCCGGCAACAGTGGCATAACATTTAGTGGAATAGCTTCAAACATTGAAATGCTACAGGTGGGATTGCATCACTGAGCTATTATAATAATACATTGATAAGAAATGGCGTTATGGTTAAATAACCTTTCAGCTAGTTAACTATTTTTAACATACTGCTTTCTTGTCTCTCTCTGTCTTTTTGGTATAAATTTTGTGATTGATTTTAAACTAACTCTGGAATGAGCTAGATACCTGAAATAGTAAGCAGCTCAGAAATGGATGACAGCGCAATATTAGCTCGCATTCTTGTCTGCCTGATACAACTAGGTCCATCGAGGTGTCGGTGATGTGGTCAACAGGGTTGGTAATGCCTGATACTTGGCTGACCTGTAGGACCGGCATGTTGTGCGGGTAGTATTGGAATGCATCCCAGCCGGAATGCGTGGAACTTGGTGACAGCCGCTAGATGGCATTACTACATCAGTGAGACTAATATCGCCTCTGGCAGCGCTGCAGGGCGATGCGCAAATAGCTAGCCAATTAGTGCTCGTGGCTGCCCTGTAAAGTTAGCCACTCTGTGGCTCTGACTTCGGTTGTGTATTCGCTGCGCCCTCGCATCACTTTCATTACTCTCCATTGGTTAGGTCTCAGATTCCGTCAGGCGTTATGTTTTCGCTCGTAGATTACTCGTCTGCATTTTTCTGCTATGCCGCCCCCGTTGTCCCTATTTTTCTTGTTTCTGCCCTGTTCACACTCGATTAACATCTGTTGATGGCCCCTGGCTTGTTGGCTGGTCTCTGCTGGTTTTTTTACACGTTCCCGATTCTTGTCAGATTCTAGCTGCAATAGTTTGCAACAATAAAACAAGACTAGGAAGCAGAAAATAATGATATAAGCAAAACTTTTGAACACAACACTATTTTAATTCCGACTAGAAAGTATAAAATAATATCTCCTAGACCCATGCAGATTGTGAATTTTTAATATCTTTGAAAATATTTGTAACATTTATAGTAGAATACATGGATTGGATGCAATATGTAACTGATGCATGAGTAGTTCACCTACTGTTACCTACTGCATATACACCAAGTTTTCACAGTTGAAACGTCCCGTTTGAAAAATTAGGAATGACTGTGCTGGGAAACATCTTACGTTATTTGATTTTCAAACAGCTGTGCAAAACTGAACGTACTTAGACATCTCTCTCTTTATTTATTCTGATCATAACTAAACTGACACACAATATTTTTTTTAGCGCAACGCAATCTGAGTTTCAATAATCCCTACTAAAGAATGGCCCTAACAATCAATAACCTTTACCTTTCATGAATCATTTACCTCACAAAAATCTTCGATACTCGAACTAATGCAGTACAGCGAGCGCCAATACTGCCAGCTAAATGGAAAATTCTAACTACTGAAGGCACTAACTACTGATAGGCATAGTTAGCAAATGAAAGATTTTGATAGAGAACAAACAATGTATTTACCTTAATAGTGTTCAAAAGTTATAATATATATGTCAGTTCCTGACACCCAGTCTTACATATTTCCTTTTTCTGACGGACATACGTTCAGATCGTCCGCTCTCAAAACTCTGCCATCTCTCTCCCCACATCCACCACTGCTGGCGGCTCATCTCCAACTGCGCAACGCTACGCGCTGTTCACATCCAACTGCCCAACACTACACAAGCGAATATTCCAACAATGAGTGCAACCAGCCACAGACTACACACAGCACAGTCAGTGATTTTCATACAGAGCGCTACGTGGCGTTATCAACATAAAAACCTAAATAGCCTACTTACACAGTTAATCGTACAAATACTTTCACAGCTATTAAAAATTCAAAACCACACGTATTGAGAACTATCTGTTTTGGATTAGGAACCTGTATAGGGGTAGGCGAAACAGTTTTATACCTTTAGTCTCATTTGATTGTTATGTCGAAATTTATTTTTATTTAAATACGCTGTTGTGGAGACGGCCCCATAGCACCACTCGAGGATATAAGCAGAAAACTTACACACATATTCAAAGTAATCTGTTGATATCATGAAACTATTTATTCCTTTAAAAATACTATATTTCGATATGCAGGCCCATCTTTCCGTTGCGCTGAGTTTTGACTTTCTGAAAGCGTGCCATGTGTGACATTTTCCCGTGTATAATCGAGTCAAATAGCGTTATTAACTTCGATATCATGTGCGTTACATATTTCCTATTCTCTTATCATTGAAGTATTAGGGCTTTTTTATCAATACCTATAAGAGTAGTCTATGCATTTCAAACACACAGAAAGCTTACAGCTGAATGCAACCCTTTCCAAAGGCACATCTATAGCCGCGCGGCAGCAGAGACGCCATAGGAGCCTCATTGGAATCGCACCTCAAGTCGTTGCAAAGAGTTCGCTGGGGCAGCTATGACTCAATAAACTTGGTAGAGAATTTCACATTCCGCTTTTAACCTGCGCATGTTTGCCTGTTAGCCAGACAGGGAAGCTGCAACATGTTGTCGCCACAACAGGCACACTACTTTACTTCCATCCAAGCCAAGCTATGCCCAGCCCAAGCAAGCAGATTTTTTTATATTTTTATTTATTTATTTCTTGTTCCGTGGGACCAAATTAAGGAGAAGTCTCCATGGTCATGGAAAGAGTCAATACATGAAATTATAACACGATAGTAGAAACAGATAAAATGAAACACAAGAAACGTATTCAGGCGACAATTCGTCAGTTTAAATAAAGAAAAGCAACAATGTAACACTGGAATTTGCATAATTTTTCAGCTCTTCCAGGAGCTCCTTGACAGAATAGAAGGAGTGAGCCATGAGGAAACACTTCAGTTTAGACTTAAAAGCGTTTAGGCTACTGCTAAGATTTTTGAGTTCTTGTGGTAGCTTATTGAAAATGGATGCAGCAGAATAGTGCACTCCTTTTGGCACAAGAGTCAAGGAAGTGCATTCCACATGCACATTTGATTTCTGCCTGGTATTAACTGAGTGAAAGCTGCTAACTCTTGGGAATAAGCTAATATTGCTAACAACAAACGACGTTAAAGAAAATATATACTGTGAAGGCAATGTCAAAATTACCAGACTATTGAATAGGGCTCGACAAGAAGTTCTCGAACTTACACCACATATAGCTCGAACAGCCCGTTTTTGAGCCAAAAATACTCATTTGAATCAGAAGAATTACCCCAAAAAATAATACCATATGAAGGCATGAACCATGGACCTTGCCGTTGGTGGGGAGGCTTGCGTGCCTCAGCGATACAGATGGCCGTACCGTAGATGCAACCACAACGGAGGGGTATCTGTTGAGAGGCCAGACAAACATGTGGTTCCTGAAGAGGGGCAGCACCTTTTCAGTAGTTGCAGGGGCAACAGTCTGGATGACTGACTGATCTGGTCTTGTAACATTAACCAAAACGGCCTTGCTGTGCTGGTACTGCGAACGGTTGAAAGTAAGGGGAAACTATAGCCGTAATTTTTCCCGAGGGCATGCTGCTTTACTGTATGGTTAATGATGATGACGTCCTCTTGGGTAAAATATTCCGGAGGTAAAATAGTCCCCCATTCGGATCTCCGGGCGGGGACTACTCAGGAGGACGTCGTTATCAGGAGAAAGAAAACTGACGTTCTACGGATCGGAGCGTGGAATGTCAGATCCCTTAATCGGGCAGGTAGGTTAGAAAATTTAAAAAGGGAAATGGATAGGTTAAAGTTAGATATAGTGGGAATTAGTGAAGTTCGGTGGCAGGAGGAACAAGACTTTTGGTCAGGTGATTACAGGGTTATAAATACAAAATCAAATAGGGGTAATGCAGGAGTAGGTTTAATAATGAATAAAAAAATAGGAGTGCGAGTTAGCTACTACAAACAGCATAGTGAACGCATTATTGTGGCCAAGACAGACACAAAGCCCATGCCTACTACAGTAGTACAAGTTTATATGCCAACTACCTCTGCAGATGATGAAGAAATAGATGAAATGTATGACGAGATAAAATAAATTATTCAGGTAGTGAAAGGAGACGAAAATTTAATAGTCATGGGTGACTAGAATTCGTCAGTAGGAAAAGGGAGAGAAGGAAACATAGTAGGTGAATATGGATTGGGGGGAAGGAATGAAAGAGGAAGCCGCCTTGTAGAATTTTGCACAGAGCATAACTTAATCATAGCCAACACTTGGTTCAAGAATCATAAAAGAAGGTTGTATACCTGGAAGAATCCTGGAGATACTAAAAGGTATCAGATAGATTATATAATGGTAAGACAGAGATTTAGGAACCAGGTTTTAAATTGTAAGACATTTCCTGGGGCAGATGTGGATTCTGACTACAATCTATTGGTTATGAACTGCAGATTGAAACTGAAGAAACTGCAAAAAGGTGGGAATTTAAGGAGATGGGACCTGGATAAACTGACTAAACCAGAGGTTGTAGAGAGTTTCAGGGATAGCATAAGGGAACAATTGACAGGAATGGGGGAAAGAAATACAGTAGAAGAAGAATGGGTAGCTCTGAGGGATGAAGTAGTGAAGGCAGCAGAGGATCAAGTAGGTAAAAAGACGAGGGCTAATAGAAATCCTTGGGTAACAGAAGAAATATTGAATTTAATTGATAAAAGGAGAAAATATAAAAATGCAGTAAATGAAGCAGGCAAAAAGGAATACAAACGTCTCAAAAATGAGATCGACAGGAAGTGCAAAATGGCTAAGCAGGGTAGGCTAGAGGACAAATGTAAGGATGTAGAGGCTTGTCTCACTAGCGGTAAGATAGATACTGCCTACAGGAAAATTAAAGAGACCTTTGGAGAGAAGAGAACCACTTGTATGAATATCAGGAGCTCAGATGGCAACCCAGTTCTAAGCAAAGAAGGGAAGGCAGAAAGGTGGAAGGAGTATATAGAGGGTTTATACAAGGGCGATGAACTTGAGGACAATATTATGGAAATGGAAGAGGATGTAGATGAAGACGAAATGGGAGATAAGATACTGCGTGAAGAGTTTGACAGAGCACTGAAAGACCTGAGTCGAAACAAGGCCCCGGGAGTAGACAACATTCCATTTGAACTACTGATGGCCTCGGGAGAGCCAGTCATGACAAAACTCTACCATTTGGTGAGCACGATGTATGAGACAGGCGAAATACCCTCAGACTTCAAGAAGAATATAATAATTCCAATCCCAAAGAAAGCAGGTGTTGACAGATGTGAAAATTACCGAACTATAAGTTTAATAAGTCACAGCTGCAAAATACTAACACGAATTCTTTACAGACGAATGGAAAAACTGGTAGAAGCCGACCTCGGGGAAGATCAGTTTGGATTCCGTAGAAATGTTGGAACACGTGAGGCAATACTGACCTTACGACTTATCTTAGAAGAAAGATTAAGAAAAGGCAAACCTACGTTTCTAGCATTTGTAGACTTAGAGAAAGCTTTTGACAATGGTAACTGGAATACTCTCTTTCAAATTCTGAAGGTGGCAGGGGTAAAATACAGGGAGCGAAAGGCTATTTACAGTTTGTACAGAAACCAGATGGCAGTTATAAGAGTCGAGGGGCATGAAAGGGAAGCAGTGGTTGGAAAAGGAGTAAGACAGGGTTGTAGCCTCTCCCCGATGTTATTCAATCTGTATATTAAGCAAGCAGTAAAGGAAACAAAAGAAAAATTCGGAGTAGGTATTGAAATTCATGGAGAAGAAGTAAAAACTTTGAGGTTCGCCGATGACATTGTAATTCTGTCAGAGACAGCAAAGGGCTTGGAAGAGCAGTTGAACGGAATGGACAGTGTCTTGAAAGGAGGATATAAGATGAACATCAACAAAAGTAAAACGAGGATAATGGAATGTAGTCAAATTAAGTCGGGTGATGCTGAGGGAATAAGATTAGGAAATGAGACACTTAAAGTTTTAAAGGAGTTTTGCTATTTAGGGAGAAAAATAACCGATGATGGTCGAAGTAGAGAGGATATAAAATGTAGACTGGCAATGGCAAGGAAAGCGTTTCTCAAGAAGAGGAATTTGTTAACATCGAGTATAGATTTAAATGTCAGGAAGTCGTTTCTGAAAGTATTTGTGTGGAGTGTAGCCATGTATGGAAGTGAAACGTGGACGATAACTACTTTGGACAAGAAGAGAATAGAAGCTTTCGAAATGTGGTGCTACAGAAGAATGCTGAAGATAAGGTGGGTAGATCACGTAACTAATGAGGAGGTATTGAATAGGATTGGGGAGAAGAGAAGTTTGTGGCACAACTTGACTAGAAGAAGGGATCGGTTGGTAGGACATGTTTTGAGGCATCAAGGGATCACAAATTTAGCATTGGAGGGCAGTGTGGAGGGTAAAAATCGTAGAGGGAGACCAAGAGATGAATACACTAAGCAGATTCAGAAGGATGTAGGTTGCAGTAGATACTGGGAGATGAAGAAGCTTGCACAGGATAGAGTAGCATGGAGAGCTGCATCAAACCAGTCTCAGGACTGAAGACCACAACAACAACAACATGTCGAGTGTTGTAAAAGACAGTGTAAAATGTGTGAATATTTAAATAATAACCAAACAGGAAGTGTCGCCTACCATCATTGCCATTACTACAGATCTTGCCCTCTGTAGACACATAGACTTACCTGGGCAAGTGGCATCCCATAAAAAGCACCATCAAATGTTCAAGGTTACAGCGTAGTAGTAGCCTCGGACGGCGAAGATCCCAGTACCGGCAAGTTCTCTTCTGCGTTGGTGACAAAACTTTAGAAGACGAGAGGTTGGTGGAAAGAACGGTTAGAGACTCTTATTCAATCTGTCCAGCTCTCTCCAGCTTCCAGATCTGACTTAAAAAGAACGCGTAATTTATACAACGCCTCGCCAGTCGCCTTGAGCTATTTACGGGATCTCTGCGCCGATCTGTGCCTTTTGACGTTTCTACCTCCGTCAGTATCGTTTTGGTTGAGCCTGTCTGGGTTGTGGAGTTAGTTTGTCTACCGCTCTGACACACAACTGTCGCCCACTTCGGAATTACCATTGTTAAAACCCTTCACAGCCCAGTCACCCATTTCAGGACCACCAATGTTAAAACCCTTCACAGCCCTTAGAGACGAGGTCGGCTTGCTAGCCACGATTTTTCCAAACAAAACGGGGGGGGGGGGGGGGGGTCGGTTTGTTAAACCGGACACTAAAGAGGCTCATGATTCTCATTTACTCAGAAAACTCATTTATTTCGTTTTTAATTTTTTGCTTTCCGGAGGCCTTCATACGAGTACTACTCCTATTTTGTCTATAAAATTAAGCAAGAAAATATTTTCTTGAGACATTATAACAGATGTTCTCAACAGTATGAGCGGTATCCAAATGCACAATTAAATTTTTCGTTATTTGACAATATAATAAGTTCACTTTACTGTTAAACCAATTAAAATTCTAATCTAATATATTGCCCCTTTGCTAACAAGACACAGCTCAGTCTTCTTGTATAAGATTCACTATCGCAGAACAGAAAAATCTTGCATTGGGTTGAATAAATTCTAAGCTTGAGCATATTCAAACCTCTTTTGACAGCAGTTCTCTTTCTTCTACTACAATCCTGTATTTAAATTTTCCATTTATCCGTAACCAACTCAGAACTCTTTCAGCACAACAAAGCATCCCAAGTGTCTCAGTTCAGCCTCAATATTTATTAAAGTATTTTTCATTTGACATTTTAAAAAAACGGAACTTCTGGCGGATGTTCTCGCACGATATTGAAATTATTCAGTTTCCTTAAGTGATCAACGACTTCCTTTTAAAATTATTAATTCAACAGTCAACTCACCCGCCTCCGTGGGCGCGGTCGCTGACGCGCGCTTGTGCGGCGGTGCTCGACCAAGAGGATAAGCTGACTCTAATCCTCCTGGTGGGAAATAATCTTCACTGACAGTATTAAGACGCCGAGGAGAGGAGAGGTGATGGCGTAAATTTCGTGATCGCCAGGCTTTGGGCCAGTGTTCTGGTTTAAATACAGTACCAGACCTCTCCGCAGTGTCTCACGACACAGGACATGTGACGCTGTTGATGGTGATCCGTCCGTCGAATGGGGACGTTAAGCTTGGCAGTCCCTTTGGTGCTATTCACGAGGAGCAGGTTAAGTGCCGCCAACTTTTTTCATTCTCTCCCGTCTGACATTATCAGCATCTTCATCATCATACAACACATAGAATACACTATGCTACACACACACGCACACACACACACACACACACACACACACACACACACACACACACACGTACACACAGTGTACACAGATATAGGAACATGCTCCAAACAAAAGCAGACAACTTGAAACTATAGCACCCAAATGTAATAATAAAACTAAAAGGAATAATTAAATACCAATTTTGGAACCCACTGGACTAGAAAAAAAATCCCAAGAAACTTGAGCACAGAAACTAAAGAGAGCCTACGGTCGAACACACCAACTTTACAACAAAAAGTGCATGTCCATGCATGCAAAAATCAGGCACTTCAGCACTGTCATTTAACCCGAAGTGCTATACGCAACAGAAATCTTGTCACTCCATAACAAGATGCTGCTACAAAATCTACAAAAAGAAGAATGAAAGATCATTAGGAAAATCCTTGGACCACGAAAAACTGTAGCTGGATATAGACGGCAAACCAACAAAACTACAGAGAAAATTTCATATATTGCTGCTGACATTAGAAAAAGACGCCTAAAATTCTATGGACACATACAGACTCCCTGAGTATAGACTCACACGCCAGATACTCTCAGCAACTGGAAACCTTAAAGGTGTGACATGGGCCGAAAAAGTACGAAGAGACCTTACTGATACTCAACTCACCATTCAGGACACTGCAGACCGTAACATCTACAGAAAGCAAAATAGATAAATTGGAAGTCCAGCCAGACACATGAGCCAAAAAGACCGGTACAAAGTGGACGGAGGAAAGAAAGCCATGAGCGAGAAAATGAAGGTCTCATGGAAAAACCGCAGGAGGAACTGTAGCAGCTTCACGTGATCCACAAAGGGTCTGCTACGTGAACAATAATAATAATATTAATAATAATAATAATAAATACCAAGAGATTCAGTTTTGAGATCTCAACATTGATTCACGTATTGTTTCAACTATATTAATGTATGCAACCTCACAAATGAGTTTGTATTTATCCATGATAATATGGTTATACAGACTTTGATGCAAATAAACTCCTTTACGGTGGACAAAAAAATGGTTCAAATGGCTCTGAGCACTATGGGACTTAACTTCTCAGGTCATCAGTCCCCTAGAACTTAGAACTACTTAAACCTAACTAACCTAAAGACATCACACACATCCATGCCCGAGGCAGGATTCGAACCTGCGACTGTAGCGGTCGCGCGGTTCCAGACTGTAGCGCCTATAACCGCTCGGCCACCCTGGCCGGCTACGGTGTACAACATACGTTGTCGTTTATATGACGTTTATTTACAAATACGTTACAGTCGTGATGGTTGGACACACAGTTCCAACGATATTACTAGTGACACATTTCACCATTCACAATAGGACATCGTTCTTGGCCGGCCACTGTAACCGAGCGGTTCTAGGCGCTACGAACAACACACACACGCATGCCCGAAGGAGGACTCGAACCTCTGGCGGGAGAGGCCGCGCGATCCGTGACATGGCGTATCTAACCGCACGGCCAGATGTTCTAACACTTCTGTTTTGTCAAGTTTACCAAAAGCAAGGAAACAAGACTGAAACATACGAACAGAAAAGAGACTCCACACTGTACCAGGTACAGCCTATTCGAAAAAACTCACGATAGTTTGGCATCCTTTGCCATGTCTAGTGGGCCGTAACCATATACTGGTAAACAATACATCGGTTCGCGTCACACCCGTTCCTCACCTAGTAATGAACATAACGCCCGACAAGCCAAATAACCGTATTGTTCTTCGTTCTGGGAAAGATGGTTGAACCGGGACGCAAGAGAATCTCACTGGGGATTGCTGCTTCCGTCGTCCTGGCAACAAAGGACAATTGTCGGCGTAGCCAACTCCAATGTCTGTGTCAGCACGCGATCAACAGGTGGCATAATGTAGCCGTTTCATGGGAACGACAGCATCGGTCTGTCTCACTAAGGTAATGAGAAAAATTCGAATGTTGGTGGGGACAAGGTTATGAACGACTTGGTGTCACGAGGAAGGACGCCACTTCCATCGGAAAAAAGGAGGCTGAAACTGGACCAAGCAACATTCCAGGTTTTTTCTGGCGATAGCGACTCCACAGTGGAAGCGTGATTTGGAAACGTCCAGTGACATAACGGCATTTTGACACATAGATGCAAATGGGAAAGAATATCAGTCTCCAAATAAATGACATCAAGAAGAAATTCAGGAATATGTCTTAATATATCATTTTTCCTACCAACATGTATTGCAGAAGTTAAGCTCGGAGGTCGGAGACACGGGAAAAGGCGAGCTGTAAGTGACTGGGGGACGGGAAGACACGTTAAAACATTGTGTCGAAGAAATAAAGCAGAAGCCTTTACCTGAACATCACGGAGGCTCAAACCTCCCATCCGCCAGAGTTTCGCCCTAACCTCATAGAGTTTCACCAGATAAACTTACCCGATTAGCGTTGTAGCTTTCGGGACATCATCGCAGAAAGGGGAAAAATTTGAGCAACAAAGTAGACTTTGCTCAAAACATATATTTCCAAGGTTCGAACGTTATGAAGTAACGAGAGGGAGCGACGGTCGTGTTCAAGGATCGTCCCTTGAATCTTGTCAGTGACGCTCTTCCAATTTAACGCAGCCATCTTTATCATCAGTGTAACACTCAACGATCGACGGTCGGGTGACCGCCATGGCCCATGAAATCTGAACCGCGTCAGATCCACGCAGACTTAGTAACCGTTACTTCCGGTCGTTAATCTGTCCTCCCGTAAGACGACACAACGCATCGAAAACGTTCTTGAGCACGAGTATGTCGTAATGCGTAAGAAGAAGAACCATAGTGTCATCGGAATATGCGCGGACGATGAATATTTCTCCCAGTAACGACCAGCCACCCAGTCGAGCAGCTATGAACCAGAGTACGGGTTCGAGAAATAGCACGAATAGCGACATAGAAATGGGGCTTCCCTGAACTGGACACACTTCTATGGGGCCGTAAGACGACCATTCACGTCAGTAGACAACTGAGGATACGTCGTGCGGCATCATTAAAACCAACATCCGTCAACATTCGTAACAGAAAATCATGAGTAACTCAGTCAAACACGTGAGTAAAATCAATAACAAGTAAACTCCCGACACAGGAGCAACGGAAGCAATCGAGATAAGATCACGACATTCACCAACGAGAGTCAGGAAAATACGACTCGGAAACAACTTCGATAACGATGTCAGCAAGCAAAACCAGCAAGCGGCTGTTGATCGCCCGCGCAACGATTGTATAACCAAAATTGAGTAGCGTTATCGGTCGGACCTGATCCGCGGACAGCCATCCTGTCTTTATCGGAATTAAAATAATTTTTACGACCTTAAAGGAGAACAGAATGTGTACCCCTTGCAATACTTCATTAACTATAAAAGTTATCGTATCTCCTATCAGAGACCAAAACCAAACATAAAATTCTTTGGGAAGCCCATCCAGACGCGGCGATTTGCGGGAAGGAGGACGGACTATAGTGTCAGGTACCTCATAACGATAGAAAGCTGCCAGAAACTCCTCATGAGGAGTTAGCGCGACGACACTACCAAGGAGGGAAGTAAAATCAGCAGACGGTGTACTGTCTGATGCCACTTTAGTGTAACGATCGGAAAAACATCGGAAAAGTTCTCACATTTTGTCAGGTTTCAGGTTGGGATGACCACTCACGACCATCTAAAGAACGAATGCTATTGAGATGTTCTTTGAGACCGCGTTCGAAGCCGAATTAGATGATACAGAGACGTCAACTCATCCTGAAGAATCGAACGTGGCTGGGATCACAAGCGAAGACAATCTAAAAAAAAAAAGTGTGTGAAATATTATGGGACTTAACTGCTAAGGCCATCAGTCCCTAAGCTTACACACTACTTTATCTAAGTTATCCTAAGAACAAACACACACACCCATACCCGAGGGAGGACTCGAACCTCCGCCGGGATCAGCCATACAGTCTGTGACTGCAGTGCCCCAGACCGCTCGGCTAATCCCGCGCAGCGAAGACAATCTAACTGTAGCGTTTTGAGTTGTAGTTTCGCCTCCACACCGTGGTCTCCCATAATTCGTAAAGGGACGTCTCGAGCACTATCAAAAAATCACTAAAGACAGCTTAATAAAATGCCCGCGTCTTCCTCACTTCAGCCGCTTTACCAGCGCTAAAACGCATTAGTGCAGTGCGAAGCCGAGGTCTGGCAATGGCAAACCTCCATTACATAACTGAGCAATAACGCATTTGGGAACGGCTTCCCCGTCCCCATACAGCAGAAATGATATCATCCAGAGAGGGGTCTGTCAGATGTAAAATACTTAGCTTCCAAATATGGCGAAAAAGACTTATCCACTGTGGGACGTTGTTAAGGGTGCTTGAAACAGCACAGTGGTCAGTGAAACTGCCAGGGATTACAGCAATTGACAAGAGTTGGGAGGCAGACAGATAGAGATGGTCCAGTCGACTTCTAGAAGTAGGTGTAAAATACGTAAAACGCACCAATGTGAGGTTCAAAATGGCTCTGAGCACTACGGAACTTAACATCTATGGTCATCAGTCCCCTAGAAGTTAGAACTACTTAAACCTAACTAACCTAAGGACAGCACACAACACCCCCAGCCATCACGAGGCAGAGAAAATCCCTGACCCCGCCGGGAATCGAACCCGGGAACCCGGGCGCAATGTGAGGTACATGGAGATACAGACATCCTGTAGACTCAACGACTCCACCAAATCATTAAGTTCACGACAGTGGTTATAAATGGGAGTCAGATCCCTGGACACTTGAAATCTCCGCCCATCAAAATGGTTCGTAGGTTTTGACGAAGTAAATAAATGGCATCTTCCCTATAATCGCGCGACTGGTCATATTTACTATAAGAGCCAGATGGGGCATAAAGGAAAATTAAGGCGAGATCATGAAAACGGAACCTTATACCCCGACCGTCGTCCAGCGTTTCAAAGCCCGTCAGCGAAATACAGTCGCTATAAAGCACGGCCACACCAGTAGAACTTTCTGAGGCTGCATTAAAAATCATAGAATGCCCATGGAGAAAAAATGCATCAAATAAAACTTCTTGCAAACACACATCAGCTTGGGAATCATAAATAAACTGTTGTAAAGCAGCAAGCCGCAATGGAGAGTTTATCCCGTTAACATATACGACTGCAGTAATTAACACGTGCAAGGTAGGAAAGTAGAACTAGAAAAGAATGTACGCATCACGTCCCGCTCTCCACAACACCGACAGACGGCGGAGACGAAGGTACAAGATTTGAAACCTCTCCACCGGAAGGTGCAGGTTCTATGTTTTGCTTCTTCGTCGCGAAGCTACACGCTCAGGTTGAAAACGTTGTTTCACACCACTCCGTGACAACATAACTTCTTGACGCGGAAGTGTAGGAGGCTCACAAGGTCCGCTGCGGAGAGTAAGTCGTCCCCATTCCACTCAGTGAGCCGGCCGCTGTGGCCAAGCGATTCTAAGCGCTTCAGTCCGGGACCACGAGGCTGCTACGGTCGCAGGTTCGAATCCTGCCTCGGGCGTGGATGTGTGTGATTTCCTTAGGTTAGTTAGGTTTAAGTAGATCTAAGTCAAGGGGACTGATGACCTCAGATGTTAAGCCCCATAGTGCTTAGAGCCATTTGAACCATTTTCCGCTCAGTGGAATACAGGAAACACAACCGGGAGCGATGAACATCATCATCGTCATATAAAGAAGAGATAGACAGTGCAGCATCTGGAGCTGGCTGCATCATCCGACTACCCGGAAGAGAATCCGCAGTGAGCTGTTGCTCCATTCAGTCAGATTGAGGAAACGATCGCATGTCACTAGAACAATTTAATGGCAGAACAGCAAACGATGCCTCCGTTAAATCATCGGTATCCACCAGAACAGACGTTCCTAAGGGTGGAGGAGAGGACGCAGATGCAACATTAATTTCAACGTCAATAGAACCAGCCTCGTCATTTCCTGCGAAACAAGTCAGTATTCAAAGCATCATCACTGGTAGAAGTGCCCTCCATCACCACCTGGTCGGAGAGAGGAGACTGCGGAGGGGTGACTTTAAAATCTTCATCATTTTGAGTCCGCCAGCGTTTAAATTGTGCTACCGGTGTCAGCGCCTTAACGGTAACACGGGCCGCAACTGAACGTGCCAGTAACAGCGAAAAGTCGCGCGGGGTGGGGGCAACGTCTCCCCAGCGTCCTATAAAGATGGAGGAACTCTGACAGATTTGAGGACATTAATTCAGCTAATCTCAACGGACAACGTGTTTCATAGGAAGACTTTAAAACCGCATCACCGCGCGGACAAGTGGATCTGAGATGGCCACTTTCATTATAGAGGAAACATGTTCCTTCTTGCCCTATATACATAATATAATTTCGGTAACCACAATTATTGAGGTGTGAAGGAATATCGTTTTGAACACAGATTTCTACGGTTCGGTTACCATTGCAACATTCCAAGCGATGTTAAGCAGACCAGCGTTCCCGCAGGATATGATGGACGACTCCACAAGGAAGCAACGCCACCTTAAGAAATGAATCGTCAGTTTCAGGTGGAAGATTGTAAACTCTATCAGGATTATACTCGATCCCCACATTTGCAGGGACTGGACTAACGGAACCATCACTGTGTGTAAACATCACCTGAGAGAGAAGCCGGTCTACTTGCAAGGGATCGCGAAACTTCTAAAAATGTGCATACAAATATGAATCCAAACAAGCAGTATCTACATGATCGAATGTAACTCGAATCGTTTCAACCGAACAATCGTAAATTTCTATGGAGTCCGGTTGCACATGACGTGAACTCGTCCAGTTCCAACTACCAGGTGGCGTGGTCAGTCATCGTGCTTCATAGTTTCACACACCTGACCAGTCGCAGTGCACTTGTTCACGAGTCAACATGAACTTGGACAAAAGGAGCAGGGCATTATTGGTGAAGCTCTATTATCAAACCAACAGTTATGCTGCAGTTGCACTTGGAAAATATCGCCGGCTGAAAGGATTACGGAAGAGTCCTCTTCCTCCACCTGCTGTGCAGAGCATGGTGAAGAAGTTCTAATCAACTGGGGAACTGGGCGTCATTCCGGGAAGAGGCTGACGACTGGTTCCACCACAGGTGGTTGATGAAATAGCTGTTGCTATGGCAGACAATGCTGCGCCCTATTCTCGATCGTCAGGCAGAGCGTGTGCTGTGTATCCACAATTGAACATCCCGCGGTCCACTGTACGGAAGGTGCTTCGAACCATTCTCAAATGGTATCGGTACAAGATCCATATCGCGCAGCAGCTTGCAACAAAGGACGCACAACGACGTGTTGACTTCACTCTCCACTTTCTCGCAACGATTGAAGCTGACGAGTGCTGGCCCTGTACCATCCTATGGACAGACGAGGCTCATTTTTCTCTGACGGGTGAGGTGAACACACAGAATTGCCGAGTGTGGGGCTCTACACCTCCGGTCATTGTGCATGAAGTTCCTCTGTATGGTGAACGTGTCAACGTATGGTGTGGCTTTATAGCTACGTTCGCATTGACCCATTCTTTTTTGGTTGTCGCTCAAGGACCAAGGACGTGCAGTGTGACTGGCCAGCGTTACTGCATTATGCTTCGCCAACATACCGGCCCTACAGGAGAGAGACGCATTGAAATCAGCAGTTTCCAAGCAAGAGGAGGCACCACCGCACATCGCTCGTGAAATTCACCTACTTCTCTGAAACACATTTGACAACTATCGAATTATCAGCCGATCGTTTCCAAATGCTTGACCAGTACGATAATCTCAAATGGTTCAAATGGCTCTGAGCACTATACGACAACTTCTGAAGTCATCAGTCGCCTAGAACTAAGAACTAATTAAACCTAACTAACCTAAGGACATCACACACATCCATGCCCGAGGCAGGATTTGAACCTGCGACTGTAGCGGGCGCTCGGATCTCACTCCCACTGATTTCTAGTTGTGGGATAACTTGAAGGACAGTGTTTACAAGCGGAACATTCACGCATGTGCTGATCTGAAGAGCAGCATATCAAGAGAGGTATCCAGCATACTAACGGAAATGCTTCGCTCTGCTGTGCAGAACACAATCCTGCGCTTTCAGTCTTCTGGACAGTAATGGGCGCCATATTGACCTCTTTTGTAGCAGTAATGGTACCGGAATGTAATGCTATGATGTATCGTAGCAGCACATTAAAGTGTTTCTATTGAACTGATTTCGCACAATTTTTGTTCCCCATGTCCTTGACATTAATGCTATCAAGATTAGTCCTCGTTTCCATGCTATAACGTGTTAAATAGCCATATATCTCTAACGTCGATCAGCTGTAAAATTTTGGAACACGTATTATGTTCGAGTATAATGACTTTTCTGGAGACTAGAAATCTACTATGTAGGAATCAGCATGGGTATCGAAAAAGACGATCGTGTGAAACCCAGCTCGCGCTATTCGTTCACGAGACCCAGAGGGCCATAGACACGGGTTCCGGCGTAGATTCCGCGTTTCTTGACTTCCGCAAGGCGTTCGATACAGTTCCCCACAGTCGTTTAATGAACAAAGTAAGAGCATATGGAGTATCAGACCAACTGTGTGATTGGATTGAAGAGTTCCTAGATAAAAGAACGCAGCATGTCATTCTCAATGGAGAGAAGTCTTCCGAAGTAAGAGTGATATCAGGTATGCCGCAGGGGAGTGTCGTAGGACCGTTGCTATTCACAATATACATAAATGACCTTGTGGATAACATCGGAAGTTCACTGAGGCTTTTTGCGGATGATACTGTGGTATATCGAGAGGTTGTACAATGGAAAATTGTACTAAAACACAGGAGGATCTACAACGAATGGTGCAGGGAATGGCAATTGAATCTCAATGTAGACAAGTGTAATGTGCTGCGAATACATAGAAAGAAAGATCCTTTATCATTTAGGTACAATATAGCAGGTCAGCAACTGGAAGCAGTTAATTCCATAAATTATCTGGGAGTACGCATTAGGAGTGATTTAAAATGGAATGATCATATAAAGTTGATCGTCGGTAAAGCAGATGCCAGACTGAGATTCATTGGAAGAACCCGAAGGAAATGCAATCCGAAAACAAAGGAAGTAGGTTACAGTACACTTGTTCGCCCACTGCTTGAATATTGCTCACCAGTGTGGGATCCGTACCAGATAGGGTTGATAGAAGAGAGAGAGAAGACCCAACGGAGAGCAGCGCGCTTCGTTACAGGATCATATAGTAATCGCGAAAGCGTTACGGAGATGATAGATAAACTCCAGTGAAAGACTTTGCAGGAGAGACGCTCAGTAGCTCTGTACGGGCTTTAGTTGAAGTTTTGAGAACATACCTTCACCGAGGACTCAAGCAGTTTATTGCTCCCTCCTACGTATATCTCGCGAAGAGACCATGAGGATAAAATCAGAGAGATTAGAGCCCACACAGAGGCATACCGACAATCTTTCTTTCGACGAACAATACAAGACTGGAATAGAAGGGAGAACCGATAGAGGTACTCAGGGTACCCTCCGCCACACACCGTGAGGTGGCTTGAGGAGTATGGATGTAGATGTAGAAAGTTTAATTATAATCACTCCGTATATAAAACTTGAAGACATGAAATATTTCCGTTTCACGAGCCTCAGTTATTATAATATTGCACGAGCTTAAATAGAGTCTATATCAAAGAGGGGGGGGGGGAGGGGGTGGAAGGGGATATAGGGCGCATTCGGCTCGGACGAATTCAAGTAGACTTGTGAAAAAATCTTCTATAAACGAACTGTTGTGGATTGGCAAGACAGACAATCCACTATGAGGAAGCCGAAAGGCACACGTTTAAGCTCACGCAGGCTGACGTGAGGTCTGGAACAGGACACGGAAATGAGACTGGTAAGTAAACGTACGTAGCTGCTGGAATACTTAACTTTAATCCATAATTGGTTAACATCGCTCTTGACGGTACATGTTTTACAGCATCAATAGTAACTTGTAATGGCGCCTTGCTAGGTCGTAGCAAATGACGTAGCTGAAGGCTATGCTAACTATCGTCTCGGCAAATGAGAGCGTAATTTGTCAGTGAACCATCGCTAGCAAAGTCGGCTGTACAACTGGGGCGAGTGCTAGGAAGTCTCTCTAGACCTGCCGTGTGGCGGCGCACGGTCAGCAATCACTGATAGTGGCGACACGCGGGTCCGACGTATACTAACGGACCGCGGCCGATTTAAAGGCTACCACCTAGCAAGTGTGGTGTCTGGCGGTGACACCACATTCCTCCTCCGCAAATCGGCGGACGGTTGTGGCATAAGGTTTCCGCCCGCCGTGGGGAGGACCCCATGTTGACGCATGCGACGAGGTGGGGAGCCTAACAACAGGTGAGGCTGTGCCACCCGCACCCTGCCATTCGGTCCGAGGGGAGCTAGGAAACGCCTGAAAACCAGCTCCAGGGTGCACGCCAACATGCGGTGTATACGCCCTTAGAGAGACAGGAGGGGCCGAAGGGTCGACCTCCATCGGGCCGGGACACCCGACGGGCGAAGACGACATATGGTCCGGAGCGGGCAATTAGTTCCATGGCGGAGGACAACTGGTCACGGGAAGCGATCGGCGGCGCGTGACCCAGGAAGGCGCCCGGCGGTTGCAGTGAGGCGTCCACTACGGGCGTCGCCGGCGAGAGAACAGGCGGCGGCGGCGACGGCGGCGCGTCGCCATGGGGCAAAATGGAAGGCATCGTCGGTAACACCTGGGGCTGAGGCGAGCCAGTAGATGGGTCCCCAGGGCGCTGACCGGACGGCACCGTCGCTGAAAGCAGACGGGGAGCGGCAGATCCCGTGCGACGACAGAGGCGCAGCTGATTGAGATGCTGACGCACCTCACCAGAGGCCCCCAAAACCAGATACATGGCGCGGCCGAGGCAGCGAAGAATGCGCCCTTCGAGCCAACGCCGTAAACCTCGATAGTTGCGATAGTAGACAACGCCGCCTGGGGCAAAAGCATGTGTCTGCCGCTGCACAGGAACCTGATACGGCGGATGTAGCAAAGATATCAAGGTGCGATGAGGGCGACCGTGAAGCAACTCAGCCGGCGAGCGACCATCTCGAGGCTAAGAGCGATACGAGGACAAAAAGAGCAATAACGCGTCCTCCCGAGAGTGCGACTCTTTCAACTTCAACATCTGTGACTTGAAAGTCCTGACCAAACGTTCAGCGGCACCGTTTGACTGTGGCGAAAACGGCGCGGACGTCAGATGTTGAATACCATTGGCCTTGCAGAAGGACTGAAATTCTGCGGACATGAATTGTGGGCCATTGTCGGAAACAATAGTCTGTAGAAGACCTTCAATGTAAAAGATAGCAGATAACGCTTGGATGGTGGCAGATGACGTCGCGGAAGACATCCGAACAACAAAAGGAAAATTACTGAATGAATCGACAAGAACCAACCATCGAGCATTCCAGAATGGACCAGCAAAATCGATGCGTAAGCGTTGCCACGTAGAAGTGGCTTTTGGCCACGCAAAGAATTTCCGCGGTGGCGCTGAATGTTGTTCGGCACACACCATGCAAGAGGAGCACATATTCGTAATCGCGGCATCGATTCCGAACCAAGTACAGTGCTGACGAGCAAGTTGTTTAGTTCTCACTATACCCCAATGTCCTTGGTGGAGAAGCTATAAGACAGAGGACTGTAACGGACGCGGGACCACGACCCTGGACTGATCATTATCAGAACGCAACAGCAAATCACCACGTCGTGCAAAAAGTCTCTCCTTGTCAGCAAAATTCGGCGAACCAACGGATCCCCGATCCGTGACTTTGACAAGGGCCATTGCGTAGCAACAAAACGCAGAACGGTAGCCAGGATAGAGTCGGCAGCTGTGGCTGTAGCTACCCGACGAAAATCTATCGGAAACGATTCGACCACGTCATCGGTTTCCGAATCAATGAACATGCAAGCAAGTTTGGAGGAATCGAATGCTCTATCCTCAGCAACGGACAAATGGGACAACGCATCGGCGTTTCCGTGCTTAGCAGTGGACGGATACAAGATATCGTAGCAGTACAGCGAGAGGAAAATAGACCAGCGAATGAATTTCTGCGCTGTACGTGGAGGTACAGGCTTGGTCGGATGAAAAAGCGATGTCAAAGGTTTGTGGTTTGTGATGATGGTAAAGTGACGACCATACAAGAAATCATGAAACTTTGTAACACCAAATACGAGAGCCAATGCTTCTTTCTCGATCTGTGAATAATTTCGTTGCGCAGACGAGAGCAATTTGGACGCAAAGGCAATAGGGCGATCGTGCGATCCATCTGTGTGCGCAACCACAGCACCGATCCCGAAATCCGATGCATCCACCATCAACAAAAGGGGTTTCTGGGGATCGAATGGCGTAAGGCAAGTATTGGAAAGCAACGCCGATTTCAACTGGCGAAAGGCGCGTTCGCATTCCGTCGTCCAAACGAACGGAGCACCATTACGGCGTAAGCGATGAAGCGGAGCTGAAATGGAAGAGGCGTGGGGAACATAACGATGGTAATAGTTGATTTTTCCCAGCACACTCTGTAGCTGCTTGAAATTCTGCGGCGAAGGCAAGTCTTGTATGGCACGGAGGTGCTCTGGACTGGGATGTATGCCTTGGGCATTGATGACATGTCCCAGATAGGATAAGTCACGAGCAAAAAACACACATTTGTCCTTCCGCAAGCGAAGACCATTGTGTCGCAAGACTCAGACAAGAACTTCATGAACAGTATAACACCGACGCCGTCACCTGTCCCTTCGCGCACGAGGAAGTTGCGGTAGCGATAAGAGAGCTAAAGAATAAAAAAGCACCTGGACCCGACAGGATCCATGCAGAAGTGCTTAAGAGGCTAGCACCACAGATCACCCCATACTTAACAGAACTACTAAACGACGCCTTAAGGCTAGGCCGTGTACCGACAGTCTGGAAAACCTCAAATGCAGTCATCATACGAAAATCATCAGACAGAGACCAATCAGATCCGAAATCCTACAGACCAATATGCCTCATAAACACCATGGCAAAAATCCAAGAGAGGCTACTGTGTGACCGCCTGCAGGCTCACAGAACCCTACTTGGAATGAATCCCCACCAGTTTGGATTTCGGAAAGGGAAAAGCATCGATGATGCAATAAACAGAGCTTTAGAAATTACACAAAACACAGATAAAACATACTCTTTGGCAATCATGATAGACATCGCAGGAGCATTTGACAACCTGTGGTGGCCAGCACTGTTTCTGAGGTTACGCCAGATGGAAGTACCCGCAGCCCTATACAACAGTCTTTTAGACTACTGTAGAGACAGAATAGTGGAATGGCGCGTGGGCAACCGGAAGGTAATAAGGAAAATTACCAAGGGATGTCCGCAGGGATCGATCTGTGGACCCATCTTCTGGGACATAATTTTTGAACCTCTCCTGCAACTGCTGGAGGAGGATATGAGGACAGACGGTGCTGTCGCCTATGCAGATGACCTATTGGTGGTTATCTCAGCAAACACAAGAGCCCAGCTAGAGGAGAAGGCGAGTGGCATACTGCAAACAATAACACAATGGTGCAACACAAACAAGCTCAAGATAGCGGGCAACAAAACAACATACACACTGCTCAAAGGGCAACTCAGACGCAATCCATCTATTAAAATACAGAACAACAACATAAAGAGAATGACGGTAACCCGCTACTTGGGCGTATACATAGATGAGAAGCTGAACTTCCATGAACACATCAGAATAACAACAAACAAGGCAGAAAAATTACTACATAAACTGGCAAGGATTAATTCAGGACAATACAGACTTCCTCTGTCAGTCACACGAACTTACCACTGCGCACTCTTCGAATCAGTGCTAAGCTTTGCGGCCAGTACATGGGCGCACAGACTCAACCTCGTCACAAACAGAACAGCGGTTAGGCGAGGGCAGAGAAGCGTCCTTCTGCGACTATCGGGAGCCTTCGGCACTACATCAGTTGAAGCACTGTGTGTTGTGCTAGGAATCTTCCCGATAGATATCACAATCAAATATCGGGCCGCTCTGTACTGGTTAAAGATGGGTAGACTAGACCAGGTCAACATATTGACTGGTTCCCCGCTGAACAATAAGCGGGACCTCAAAAAATGGAAAATCGACACATGGCAACAGGAATGGGGCACAAGTGATAAGGGACGGAGAGTCTATACATTTTTTCCGAACATAACGGAAAGATTAAGAATGAAACATGCCGATCCTAGCCGCGGCATGGTGCATTTCTTGACTGGCCACGGACCTTATCCCACGCACTTAAATCGCGTGAGTCTTAGAGACACATCAACGTGTACATGTGGAGGTATGGGAACCCCCGAACACACAATCCTATTCTGCGGGAAATACAGACAGCACAGGAACACACCTGGGATACAACACCTACAGACAGAGGAACACATATACGATGCGATCAGAACACCTGAACTTTGGGACATAATGAACGCACTAACAGACCAAATTTCTGACGAATGCCACAAAGAGTACAGGAACAGAAGACCACACAGACAATAAACCTATATGCAGCACCCAGACAGACACCATAGTGTGGAAGAACTAAACTAAGTCTCAATATAAAACAACTGACATGCAATAGACTTACATAAGTAGACCTAAAACTGACAATAGATTAATGTATAAAATTAGACATAAACAGTGTCGGCGCACCGTCGCAATTGCCATCAGCTACCACGGCACTCTAAACCTGTATACAAGTAACCAGATAGAACATAAATAGAGATATCAAACGCCATAAATAGAATAGAATAGAACTTCCTAGGCTAAGGTGAGGGGACTGAGGATCAGAGGCTTGAAGATAAATCCCAAGGCGCTCATCCTCAGTCCCCTACGGTGGTGGGACTATCATCTCTTCCTTTCCTATCGTCTTTTCTCCTCTTCAGTCTAAACTATTCCTTGTATTTCCTTCTTCTAACTCAAAATTTATTTTTGTAAAAATTTTGTTAAATCGGTTTTGGGAAAGCTGCCAAAGTAAAGAAAGAAATAAGAAAAAAAAAAAAAAAAAAAAGCACAGACCCGCCTCCACGTGGCGGGCACGGGCAACGGTGCGACCGGATGCGGGAACTGGTGTGAGTTTCATCTACTACATCAGGGTCCGCACACCGGTCGTAGCGGCCAAGTGGTCAAAATAGACCCACCTTAAGCACTTAGGTGGTGGGTCGTAAAATCAGGGCGGCAAGTGAAAAAAAAAAAAAAAAAAAAAAAAAAAAAAAAAAAAAAAGACCTGAAATAATGTTCTGAGATTGGCTAAATGTTCTTCTCCCGTCTTTCCGGAGATCACAATATCGTCCAGATAGTTTGCTGCAGTAGGGACCGACGCACAAACAGTTTGTAAATATTGCTGAAACAATGCAGGGGCGGATGCACACCCGAATGGCAGTCGATTGAATCGGTACAAACCAAGAGGCGTGTTAACCACCAAAACGCGCTGGGATTCTTCGTCCACCGGTATTTGCAAGTACGCATCTGCTAGGACCAACTTCGAAAAATATTTACCCGGGCACAGTTTGTCAAAAAGATCTTCCGGGCGGGGTAAAGGAAAAGTCGCAGTCACTAATTGTGGATTCACTGTTGCCTTGAAGTCCACACAAAGTCTCAATTTTCCCGAAGGTTTTTGCAAAATTACTAAGGGTGATGCCCAGAGAGAAGCCTGCACACGTTCAATTACACCTTGTGATTCCAAATCGTGTAATGTTTTTGCGACCTCATCACGCAATGTGTGGGTAACATTGCGCGCTCTGAAAAACTTCGGTTGCACGTTTACTTTCAGTTCCAAATGTGCTTTATAGTTCTTAGCGCAACCGAGGCCCAGTGCAAAAATGTCTGCAAATTCTTCACATAGACGAGAAACACTGGCTGAAGGCACAGTGTTGTTCACTGAGATGACCTGATTTACTATAGACATGTTTAACAACTGAAATAAATCGAAACCAAACAAGTTCACTGCAGCAGAAGAACGAAGGATGTAAAATGACACAAGTTTTGTTTTGTCCTTTGTATGTTGCAAGAAGGCTGCACTGTCCTAACACAGGGATCGCTTGTCCTAAATAACTACTTCACTTAACATCTGCGGCACGCAACGGAGGTGTGCCCAGCTGTTTGTACGTGTCGTGATTGATCAGTGAAACTGCAGCTCCGGTATCGAGCTGGAATGGTATCACTTTGTCGTTAATGTCCAAATCTACAAAAAGATTATTGTCCTGCTGACGACAAGAGCGACTGTCTCGTGCAACGTGTACTGACACTGGTTCAGAATCACTTGCGACTTGACGGGATTTCCGGTGATGTCGACGCACACTATTTGTGGGACGAACACAGTCACTGTTAGAGAGAGTGGCACTGGGTGGAGTGGCATGAACTATATGAATTTCCATGGGCGAAACGTCGCGAGCCTGAGTAGCCTTGGTTCGATTCCGATTCCGGCGCGAAGCAAAGGGCCTGGAATGGTTTTGAGCTTCCAATCGGAGCTTTTTCTGGCAAACACTTTCAACATGTCCCTTTTTATTACAGAAAAAGCAAATAGCTTGGCGTGACGGGCAATTCTCACGCGAATGTCTAGTAGCACACCGCGGGCATGATTTCACTGCATGTGCTTGCTGGCATGGTACATGTGGCTGAGAGCCAGGCGGCTTTGGCACAGCCGGGCGTGAGGGCTGTTTACTGTTCCGTGCAGCTCGCCCGGTGGGCCAGTTAACCTGACACACGGGTGGCGAAGTTTCAAATGATTCCTGAGCAAAGTCAAGTGTGTCCTGCCGATCCAATATGTCCATCACTTGTTTAAGGGAGGGATTGACTAGTTTCAACATCTGTTCCCTTATACGAACATTAGAAACGTTCTGTGCAATTGCATCATGCACCATAGTATCTGAATAAGGGAGTCCAAATTGACACTAAAAAGCACAATCTCTAGTAAGGCCTTGCAAGGTTGCAACCCACTCCCTGTTAGTCTGACCTGCCATACATTTTGTACGAAAGAAGGTATTCTTTGAAATATGCATCTAAAGCAGACAAAATTTCGTCGTAGGACAGAGTTGCGACGTCGCGTCAGGGAAATAATTTGACTATCACACGGTATGTTTGGACGCTGACGGACGCTAACAAAAAAGTCTGCCGCTCGTTACCTTGAATTCTGTAGGCGGCGAGATGGAATCCAAATTGTCGTGACCACTCCGTCCAGCTTTCCAGTGCCGCATCAAAAGGACGAAAAGGTGGTGCAACTGCGTGTTGTGGCTGTGTGAGTGGTGGAGCGGCGGCTGCCGCATCGTTTTGCATTGCACGTTGACCCTGGACGAGCTGTCCAAGGGCATCCAGTAAGGCCTGCGTCTGCTGGTTCTGTAAGCGATAAAATTCGGACAGTACAACTGGAGATTGTGGCGAAGCCATTACACAAGTAAATCAGGGCAGTATAGTTACGAACGCGAACTGGCCTCGTCACCAACTGTTGTGGATTGGCAAGACAGCCAATCCACTATGAGGAAGCCGAAAGGCACGCTTTTAAGCTCATGCAGGCTGGCGTGAGGTCTGGAACAGGACACGGAAATGAGACAAGTAAGTAAACGTACGTAGCTGCTGGAATACTTAACTTTAATCCATAATTGGTGAACATCGCTCTTGACAGTACATGTTTTACAGCATCAATAGTAACTGGTAATGGCGCCTTGCTAGGTCGTAGCAAATGACGTAGCTGAAGGCTATGCTAACTATCGTCTCGGCAAATGAGAGCGTAATTTGTCAGTTAACCATCGCTAGCAAAGTCAGCTGTACAACAGAGGCGAGTGCTAGGAAGTCTCTCTAGACCTGCCGTGTGGCGGCGCTCGGTCAGCAATCACTGATAGTGGCGACACGCGGGTCCGACGTATACTAACGGACCGCGGCCGATTTAAAGGTTACCACCTAGCAAGTGTGGTGTCTGGCGGTGACACCACACGAATGAAATACAGAATGTGTTGTCATCACATATCCCTTCCGCTCTCCACAAACCCCTACCCATTCGTTCCGTATTGGAACTGGTTTTCATAGGTTAGTACCGCCCGGGTGACCAGACTGGGCGATATTTCGTCATTTGGGCTACTAATGATAGAATTTTGAGCAAATTATTGAAAGAAATGCAACCATCGCCGTCTAGGCGATATTTTTGTTGAGCAACGCTATTTTTGGCCTACACACTACTTTTATGCTCTGACTTTAATGTGATTTGTAATAATGTTTACTGCTCCACTGCCTTGTGCCGACCGTTGTGGCCGAGCGGTTCTAGGCACTGAAGTCCAGAACCGCACTGCTGCTACGGTCACAGGTTCGAATCCTGCCTTGGGAATGGATATGTGTGATGTCCTTAGGTTATTAGGTTTAAGTAGTTCTAAGTCTAGGGGACTGATGACCTCACAAGTTAGGTCCCATAGTGCTCAGAGCCATTTGAACCATCCACTGCCTTGTGAAATAGTGAAGTATTGTAACACAAAGTTCTGCCAGTCTCCAAATAAGTATAGTACCAATATTAAACTGCTATAGACAGGTACTTAAGCTGTTATAGTAGTGCGCACATATTTTTAATTTACCGTTAAGCCAGTGGACGAATAAAACTCAGTTTTCCTCTTTTTTCTTATTAGAAACGTATCAATAATTAGAAAATATCACAGCAGCATACAGCACAAAAGCAAGAAACGTCAGAACTTACATAAAATTGAGCTGCAAAGCGATCACCGATAGTTTTATCGACGTATTGATAGTTTAAATCTACCATTGGCCTTATTAACAGTGCGTATTCCTTATTCGTCGTATGATTGAAAATCAAAATAACTTTGAACTTAGCGTCAAGGTCGTATGTAATATAATTTAGATGATTGGAGGGTGTTGGTACTGACCCCCCAGACCCCGGCCCCCTTTGGCTGCGTCTTTACCTGACTACATCTGCTGCCACGCAGGTCGCTAAGGGTCTAATCTGTTGCTTTGGGGTATGTTCTTAATTCGTTACGAAGATTCGTTTAGTAAGTGAATTTGTTGTCTGTGTGTTCAGTTATATGTGGATCTGATGGCATCGGAGTAGATGAGACGTATTTGAGTTATGGAATTCCTTATCTACTTTGATTCCCTGGATGCAACATAAACTCTATTTTAAAAACCTTACACCTTCCTTCAATCACTTTCCCTTTCATATATAATTTTAGTCTCATGTACACAAACCTAATAATACTAATAAAGTATTCGGCTGGAAATGTGCTCTTAACACATGAATACACGATAGAAATAATTGAAACAGCAAATCAGGAAAATCTGACTAAGTTAATACTTTCGAGATTTAGTCATGAAATCTTAAATAGCATCTCGAAAAAATAATTATCTATTCAGTGTTTTGTTTGCAATAAGGTAGATGTGTGCCGTCCTGGTACTCACTGATATCGTCGCCACAATATCGTAGCTCGTCGCTAGAGGAGGCAGGAGAAAAGAAGCCGCAGCCCCTTGGTAAAGTGGATTATGTGTGATAACGCAACAATATATGCTGCGTTGTTAGAAGTGTACGGCAACAATGCACCATCATGTCACACTGTGGGTAGCCGGCGGAGACGCTTCCAGCGTGATCAGACAAGTCTAACTTGAAAGGAACGGCGTGGCGACCATCTCTCTGTGCTGGACAGGGAATCGTAAGGAAAGTGCAAGCCCTGGCGGTCAAAGACAGGCTTGTCACAATCGACGCGACAGTGGAAAAAGTAAAAATCTTTCTTGGACCAGTTGTCAACGTCTTGCACGGAAATTAGAACGTTTCAGTTGCCTCCGTGCGATGGGTTCCTCGACTGCTCACACCCATCAAAAAGCCTGATGAACAGAGGCAGCAGAGGAAATACTTCAGTTGTTAAGGTGGTCTAGATGACGTGTTTGGCAGCTTAGCCACCAAAGAAGTGTGCTGGATATATCACAATGACCCGTGGGACAATGGAGCAAACCAAGCACTAATAAATAATAATATTAATGACGTGTGACGAGGGCCTCCCGTCGGGTAGACCGCTCGCCTGGTGCAAGTCTTTCGATTTGACGCCACTTCGGCGACTTGAACGTCGATGGGGATGAAATGATGATGATTAGGACAACACAACACCCAGTCCCTGAGCGGAGAAAAAATCTCCGACCCAGCCGGTAATCGAACCCGGGCCCTTAGGATTGACAGTCTGTCGCGCTGACCACTTTTTTTTTTGTTTTTTTGTTCGATGCTGTTCGTTGCGTTTGGTCTGGGCGGACGTCACAAGACATCCGTTGAAGTTGATCGTTGATTCCTTAACTCAGTTTTTTTTCTTACAGAGAGCACGCAGCCCTCTGACCGAACACGCTGAGCTACCGTGCCGGCTACCATTCAGTTACCGGGGTCGGACAAACCAAGCACTGGAAACATGAGGCTCAACCCCACCGAAAAAGACGAAAACCCAAAAACCATTGGGAAAATTGATGCTGAGTGTATGTAAGACTTCCATGGAGTGGTGATAACAAATTACACTGGTCCACAGTGAATATTTTACAGAAACCAAAGCAGACAGCTTGTACAGATTTCGATGCCTTGAAAGCGAATATCATGATTAAAATAAGAACCTTCCTGGCAGATTAAAACTGTGTGCCGGACCGAGACTCGAACTCGGGACCTTTGCGTTTCGCGGGCAAGTGCTCTACCAACTGAGCTACCCAAGCACGACTCAGGCCCCGCCCTCACAGCTTTAATTCCGCCAGTACCTCGTCTGCTACCTTCCAAACTGTTCAGAAGCTCTCCTGCATAACTTGCAGAGTGAAAATTTCATTCTGGAAACATCCCCTAGGCTGTGGCTAAGCCATGTGTCCGCAATACCCTTTCTTCAAGGAGTGCTAGTTCTGCAAGTTATGCAGGACAGCTTCTGCGAAATTTGGAAGGTAGGAGACGAGGTACTGCCGGAATTAAAGCTGTGAGGACGGAGCGTGAGTCGTGCTTGGGTAGCTCAGTTGGTAGAGCACTTGCCCCACGAAAGGTAAAGGTCCCGCGTTCGAGTCTCGGTCCGGTACACAGTTTTAATCTGCCAGGGAGTTTCATATCAGCGCACACTTCACTGCAGAGTGAAAATTTCATTACGATTAAAATAGTCTTCTAGGTCAGGGTCACAAGTAAGTTGGGAGTTTACCTTTCACGTATACTACTACTGTAATCAGTAAGATGTATACATTAACTGAGCTTATCTAGTCCATTTGCGCCGTTTCTTTGCCTTCTTCTTGTGGTTGGTGTCTGGAATATCTGTCTGTAGCATCCAGCAGAAATCAGCTAACATTAGCCTACTGTCCTGTGAGCCTCTGTTCCATGAGAGAAATGTCCTGGTGTAGCCGCTAGCCGCGGTCATCACTGAATGCACCACATTTCTCTGGGAACAGATGGACGTGGGAGTAAAGGAAGAGCATCTTCAGAGTATTATTGCAGTCGCTGACTTTTTAAGCATAAGTGAGTTCGTTCACAGGTTCCATGTAATATTCGGCTGTCCTGTTTCTCAAGAACAACGTAGCTGGGTTACGAAAACAATGCAGCTGATCTGAGGTTAGAGTGGACTCAAAGCTCGACCTGCCTACACATCAATTTAAGTGATTGTTGTCTGACAGAAGGACCGAAGACTTCCATGCAACAACTATGCGCTGATGAAGGTGAATATGTCCATCACAACTGGAGTATCTGGGTACTAATCATTAACTCCTTTGTGACCTTGTCCGTGCTGAGTCGTGGAAACTTCTTGTACTGCACTGAAATGCTGCTTTATTCTTTTGCACAACCTTAAAAAATGCTGTCATGAGTCGTAACGTAATGTGTAATAGTGGGAGAACATTTAGATTCAGATGTGGTTCTTCTGCAATATTCTTTGACCCAACTGACAGAGCTGTTCGTGGAGGCCATTCCCTCTTTGTAGCGTTTATCTCTTGCGTAACTGTTCCACTCATACAGGTACCAGCAATACTAAGTGTAACAACCTTGCAAGCCCAACAGCATCGCAACGATTTTGAGATCTCGACATTCCAGCCATTCATGCTTATTGTAATTAACACAGTTCACAACGGATCTCAACGTGGTAAAACGTTCTTCAGCTTAAGCAGCATATGCGACAGGGATTAACGGCCTTTAATTATTAGCCGGCCGGAGTGGCCGAGCGGTTAAAGGCGCTACAGTCTGGAACCGCACGACCGCTACGGTCGCAGGTTCGAATCCTGCCTCGGGCATGGATGTGTGTGATGTCCTTAGGTTAGTTAGGTTTAAGTAGTTCTAAGTTCTAGGGGACTTATGACCACAGCAGTTAAACCCATAGTGCTCAGTGCCATTTGAACCATTTTTGATTTAATTATTATTTTGTAACTGTACTGCCTTCAGGCTCGTTTTTGAGCTATCTATAAAGAGTCTCCACTTATCTGGTTTGTATGTTATGTTCAAACGGCCAACAAGCCGTCAATGTCACTGCAGAATGTAATGTAACCTTCAGTACTCAAAATACACTCAAGTTCTTTCTGGCCCTCCTCAACTTTTTTCTGACGCTCCTAAAACACAAACGCACCTTCTATGGCAGCGAGAAAATTCCATTGCTGCAGTCGTAAGGTCACCAGTCTGACATAATACTTTGGAAGATGTTAATCCCAAAACAGATCACTAAGTTCACACTGTATGATTTTGTGTGGTTCTCCAGCTGACGATGATGTAAAGAAATGATCATTGTCACTGGCGGATGATTGCACCTTTCCGGCTTTATGTGTCGGTTCAGCATAATCGATATCACTGTTTGATGGTGGTACATGTAAGGGATCAGCAACTGGCAATCCTTCGCCATGAGCCACAGGACGAATGACAAATGGGGTGTCAGAGTATAGTATATTCCTCTTGGTATTGACTTTTTACCTTAAGGGATACACCATATAAAAACAGCAATCCGATGCATGGTTTATGGGTTCACACGAACACGAGGTGCACCACACGTATGGAGACCAAGATAAGTTGGTCTCCAACTCGACATCAGAAATACAAGGTATATGCTTGTTTCACTGGTTTAGTCAACGATCGCATTCTAGAACCACAAATAACATCTACACGAACCTAAGGAAAGTTGTCAGGTTTGTTACTGCAGCTGCGGGGCATTTTTGTGAAAGCAAAACGCGCCGGTCGGTGTGGCCGTGCGGTTAAAGGCGCTTCAGTCTGGAGCCGCGTGACCGCTACGGTCGCAGGTTCGAATCCTGCCTCGGGCATGGATGTGTGTGATGTCCTTAGGTTAGTTAGGTTTAATTAGTTCTAAGTTCTAGGCGACTGATGACCTCAGAGGTTGAGTCGCTTAGTGCTCAGAGCCATTCAAAGCAAAACGCACACAACACTTTTCTTCAATTTAAACACTTTGTACATTCACTGCCAACCGCCACGACACTCGTTCCAACGACAGGTGATCTAACGCAGCACTAGAGCACGCAGCCATGACAAACGACGCAAAAATTGCGTCTGCTTTCTACATTCCACAACGTTCACTTTACTGCTTGGTGCGCACTGGAGTTGCAGTGCAGACCAGTTCTGTCAAATTCTACTACAGGCCTCCATCTCACTTACTTTCGGCAGAGGAATTCCGTGTCACAGCGCCTTTGCATGTAGCTGTTCTACTATCCCATAAGTATGTCTGTCAACGCAAACACCTTATTTATTTGTAACCCTGAGCTAGAAGACAAATTTAACCTTGTTATTCGTGTTTCGCGCGTCTACAACAATAGAGCACTTCTACTTTCGTTTCTGTAAAAATTAAAAATGGAAATCTGTTGACCAAATTCACGGGTGCAAAGGGCAAATTGCCACAGGTACATACTACGTAATTTCCTGAGGAGGTTCCGAGAAACTGTGAAGCCGAAGAGCCGGAGGAATCTGTCCAAGGACACATATCTCCTCCACGACAAGGCCTCAGCCCATTCCGTTCATAATACAGCCAAAAATGTTGGTTCTTTGGGCATGAAAATTTTCCTTACTCCCCGTTTTGAGCTGAGGTGGCGCCCACTGACTTATTCCTCTTTGCTCGCTTGGAGGAACCATTGCGTGAAAGCATTTCCAGAATGGCGACGACGTAATTTTCGAGTGATGGAAAGTTTCCTGAACGGACAAAAAGCAGTCTTCTACTACCAAGGCATCTGTCCCGTCATTCATAGCTGGAAAAATGTGTCACAATGAAGGATGAACATACAGAACAGGCCTAACACCATCACCAGCTTTCATGGTCGCTGCTTTATTTCTTCGAGGTGATGGTTAAAACTTTGTAAGTATCTCTCGAATTAAAATTGTGTACCAGTTCATTGATATGTAATATGAATAGGAAGTCTTCCGACACACTTCCCTGTAGTACACCTTATGTTACTCACACATCTCTGAAGCAAGGCATTTGACCGGTTGCTGCGAGATCGCGCAAGGCTTTGCTTGCTCGGGTAAGCCACGATTACCGTGACGGTGGCAGCTGGTACTTGAGACTCTTGTCCAGCTGCGCGGCCTGCAGTCAATCGCTTCCCGCTGCCTCCCCGTTGCCAGCCGAGGGTTCTGTTAACGATCCGCGCCGCCACGACTCTCTCGGCGGATACACTTTACTATGAATCACCTGGGAATGAAATTCACTTAAATACTCCTGTTATATTTCCCCTGCCAACTGTTTGACAGCTATTTTTCTGTTAGGGAGAAATGTGGTATAAAACAGAAGGTAAAAATAAATTATTTGTTAATTACTCTATTTACATTCCTGTAGCTGACGCTACTAATCCTTTTATTTTCCAAACCGATTCCAAGCGACATTGTAAAACGCTACCATTTTATAATTAAAATTAATGAACATTATCTACATTAATTAATTAACTTCGAACGTTGACCACAACTATATTTTACTACACAACCATACTGTTATAGGGTGTGTGCTCCAAATGTCGCCTACTTTGACTGTTACTTGGCGACACTCCAACGTGTGACATACGAAGCTGAAGAGTCAATAAATATTACAAGTAGCTACCCTTCTTATGCTTCCAGTGAGTAATTCTCTTTTAAACATTTCTCGGATGAAATTAATCACCTGAATTTGCAAAAAATTGAAAGTGAGAATTTCTCAAAACGTGTTTCTATTTCCGCCTTCCCCTGCTCTTAATACTTCCTATCAGTAGAAATAAAGAGCATCTTTTGTAGGAGTTGTCAGTTCGGCAGACTTACCGATTTTAAAATCAATGGTTTCTTAAGTTAAATGGTTTGAACTGATCTGAAAGCCACAGCCAGAGAAACATTTGTTGTTTTATTGCGAAGAGTTGAAAAACAACTTAGTCGGACTCTGCTTTAATTTTTTGAAGTTTAGTTTTTGCATTTGAGAACTCAGTTCACGTTTTGTTCAGTAGGCTACTAGGTCCTCGCTGTTGAAAGACTGAGGATATCTAGTTGACAGTGCCAGGTTCCTCCTCAACACTAAACCCAGTCACTTTCGACACCCCCTGTCTTCTGCTTTAGGAAACTGTTTCTTAAAGCTAGCTGAGAAGTCATCTACTTCGAGTCCATCTACTTCCAAATAAGGCCGAAAAATTTCCATTCCATATGAAAGCAGTAATTAACAAGTTCTTCTTTTCTACTCTCTTCATTTAAATCCTTCTTGCTTTCTCTTATATGTAAAGCATCTTAGAAGTCTGGCCTATTAAAATTGTGCCGCGCGGCTAGAGGCAACATGTCACGAATCGCGCAGCCCCTCCCACTGGAGGTTCGAGTCCTCCCTCAGGCATGGGTGTGTGTGTTGTCCTTAGTGTAAGTTAGCTTAAGTAGCGTGTAAGTCTAGGGACCGATGACCTCAGCAGTTTGGTTCCTTAGGAATTCACACACATCTGAACATTTTAAAATTGTAATAGTAAGGGCCATTCAAATGGTTCAAATGGATCTGAGCGCTATGGGACTTAACTGCTGACGTCGTCAGTCCCCTAGAACTTAGAACTACTTAAACCTAACTAACCTAAGGACATCACACAAATCCATGCCCGAGGCAGGATTCGAACCTGCGGCCGTAGCGGTCGCGCGGTTCCAGACTGTAGCGCCTAGAACCGCTCGGCCACATTTCGGCCGGCAAGGGGGCCATTGAGTCATAAAAGTATATTCCTGATAAAAAAAACTTTTATTAGCGTCTTTAATTTCATACAAACGTACTTGGGTCTTTCATATGATCGTCGCTTACTTCTGAACACTTTTAGCAACGTTGCCCTATATAGAAGTACCCTACCCGTGAACTGAACCAGATGACAATAGAAGTCTTGAGTTCCTCACCATCTTCAACCTGTTGTTCACCAAGGTATTGTTTCAAACGGGAGAAGACATAAGTCAGTAGGTGACAGATCGCGACTGTGGAGTGTGCGTTTGAAAAGTTCCCAAAGGAAATGCCATATATTTTGTGTAGGTCGTGTTGGGCAGCTTATAGGAACGCTGAAAATTGCACTACAAAATACACAGCTGTACCATTACTGTTAATTGCAGAAAATCGATTTCGGTCCAACATCAGACCATCTTCAGGTCTCAAAAGTAACTCAGCCATGGATTATCGCAGTTGTAATATCAACTGTAAGTTATTGACTGTTACATTATGATTATTATAACATCAGAGACGAATATGTATGCCCTGTCTTCATGTTTTGTTTTGAATTGTTATATTTCAAAACGTGATAACAGGGTGCACACAACCGTCTGTAATGTTGCCAGGACAAGAGAGTTACGCATAGATAGTTAATTATGTTGATGAAACAGCCTATAAGTTACCGTACATATTGCAACTGTGAGATTGCATAGCAGAATTGCTTCTGAGGCCCGAAGAAGGTATGACGTTGGACCAAAATCGACTGAGCTCAATAAAGAATAGTGGTACAGTCATTTATTTTATAATGCCGCTTTTATCCAAATATTATGCTTGTACGGGCAGCGGTGGGTAATGATTTTTGCTATCACCTTGCGCATATTTTGCGATATCAGAGCTATCCGTGAGAAACGTGTGAGTAGTGGTGCGTCTAAAATGAGAAAAGTAATCAGCCAGAGAATCAGCCACCAATCATCGATCAGATCACATATTACGGTCTACTTGCTGCACGATTCCATCGGTGTGTATTATAGGCCACTACGGTCGCAGGTTCGAATCCTGCTTCGGGCATGGATGTGTGTGATGTCCTTAGGTTAGTTAGGTTTAAGTAGTTCTAAGTTCTAGGGGACTGATGACCACAGATGTTAAGTCCCATAGTGCTCAGAGCCATTTGAACCATTATTATAGGCCAGCCCCACCACTCTTTCTCACGCACATTTGTACGGCAGTTTTTAACTACTGAGAACCCTGTATAATTTTTCCTTTGCAAGTCCGCAAACTAGACGCGATTCCAGGTGTATTTGAGCAGATGTAGATCCTTTTGCGCAAAAAATCTAATCATAGCACGCACTTCACAACCAAACGAACGACGATTTTCGATGGCATTCTTGTTTGATTCTCCCACTCTCAGACGATTAGTGGACAAAATAGTGCTTCTGCGGCTTAGTAAAGCACTAGCAGATAATGATTCAGTCGTGCAACTTTTTCATGAGTTACTGATAGAACAAACTTCGCATTAAAATGATGAAATTTTGAAAAAAAATGATATACGATATATGAGCCCACCCAATGTCACTTGTAGTCGATACTGTACACAGGTCAGTTGAAGATATTTATGCATCCAGCTCAGTTGGTGTAGTCAAGGAAAAACGCAAATTCAAACAATAAAAATTGGTTCAAATGGCTCTGAGCACTATGCGACTTAACTTCTGAGGTCATCAGTCACCTAGAACTTAGAACTAATTAAACCTAACTAACCTAAGGACATCACACACATCCATGCCCGAGGCAGGATTCGAACCTGCAACCGTAGCGGTCACGCGGTTCCAGACTGAAACGCCTTTAACCACACGGCCACACCGGCCGGCATTCAAACAATATTTTTGGGACACTTTATATCGTTGGTTTCTACATTTAATTACGTTTGAAGCTTTATCAACATGAAAAATATTAGATTGCTCTTATCTTACTGTTCCCCATCCGGAATGGAGGTAAAAATATTATTGAAAAATATTATAAAACTTCCAACTCCATCACCGTCTTGTCTATTACTAATACAGAACTCCAAGCTAGCGCCCTGTGTGGCGGTATCCGAAAGCTTAAAGTTGACCGTATGAAATCAACGTAGACGTATATATTATCTCCAGAAGAGGTGTGGGCGATATGAGGCACAACTCGATTTTTGTTTGTCTTTTGCAAGGCGATGCTTCATAGCCGTAATATGTTTAATGAAACACATTTTAACAAATCATACCATTAGCTGTTGTACATACTTTATTAAAATGCGCCACTAGTTTCGGTCTGTATGGATCATTTTCTGGCAATGGTTCTGACGTCATTGGTGGTCACTGACATCGCTGCAATTGAATTTATACAGTAAATTAGCAAACAAGCAGTGCACAGACAAGCGGAAAGTGTTTTTCCTCAATGTAGTTAAAAATGTTTCGGAATGGTTGCGATGTGAGAGTAATAAGAGTGACTCGGAGAAAGTGACTGTACAGATGTGTTTAGTTATTAAAATTGTGTTACTGACGGATGGTTACCTATTTAGGTCAAAACCAGGGCAACTATGTTTAATACATCTGAAATGAAAATGCTGTTATCAATGCCAGAAATTAGTCCATACAGACCGAGACTATGAGAACATTTTAATAAAGTTTATACAGCATCCGAATGTGCTGCTACATAAATATGTCTTTCATTAAATCTATTAATTTACTGGGATAGGCATCACAGTCGTACTTCTTTGTCTTTGACTGTAATAATTATTAGAATTATGTATTAATATCTTCTGCTGCTGACGGGCGTTGATATATATCTGTGTGGACAAGTGAAAATTTGTGCTTCGACTTGAACTCGAACCCGGGATCTCCTGCTTACCCAGCAAACACTCTATCCATCTGAGCCACCGAGAGCACAAATGACAGTGCGACTGCAGGGACTATCTCGCGCATGCCTCCCGCGAGACCTACATTCTCACCTTATATGTCAACACACTACATTCGTAGTGTCCCTACCCAATACACTCATTACTTGTGGAAGACATCAAGTCCCGTAAGAGTTCGGGTAATATGTGTGCACCCGCACAGAAGAGGAAGGTCATGGCTGGTATTGCTAGAACTATATACTTATATGGATATGGTGTCTGTTCTATCTGGGCACTATAACCTTCAATAAGCGTTACTAATTCTGAGATCTTTGCTTGGATGCTCCTGCAGTTTACTAATATTATATGAACCTTTTCTATATCTGATCTGCAAGGACGAGTATTCTCTGATACCCAAACCTCAGATGTCAGACAGTCAGATAGGTACTAAACGTTGTATGTCGATAGAGCATCAACGAAAACACCGACTTAGTTTGTTCTATGAGCTGTCGTCCAATAGAATATGCGTAAACCGTAATTAAAAGAAACACCAGAACTACGGAGCACAGGAAATGTGTATTTGTGGGTAACTGTTTCGTAGATATCTCGTGGTTTAGTGGTCACCACACCATCTGGCTGCTGTGGTCACCGCCGGAAGAAGTTTTAAAACTCAACAACAATAATTATAATAATAATAAATAAAAGAACTAAAATACACTGAAGCGCCAAAGAAACTGGTATAGTTATGGGTATTCAAATTCAGAGATATGTAAACAGGCGGAATACGGCGCTGCGGTCGGCAACGCCTATGTAAGAAAAGTGTCTGGCGCAGTTGTTAGATCGGTTACTGCTGCTACAATGCCAGTTTATCAAGATTTAAGTGAGTTTGAACGTGGTTTTATAGTCGGCGCACAAGCGATGGGGCACATCTCCGAGGTAGCGATTAAGTGGGGAATTACCCTGTACGATCATTAGACGAGTGTACCGTGAATATCAGGAATCCGGTAAAGCATCAAATCTCCGACTTCGCTGCGGCCGGGAAAAGATCCTGCTAGAACGGGACCTACGACGACTGAAAAGAATCGTTCAATGTGACAGAAGTGCAACCCTTCCGCAGATTGCTGCAGATTTCAATGCTGGGCCATTAGTAAGTGTCAGCGTGCGAACATTTCACCGAAACATCACTGATATGGGCTTTCGGAGCCGAAGGCCCAGTTGTGTACCCTTGATGAGTTCACGATACAAAGCTTTACGCCTCGCCTGGGCCCGTCAACACCAACATTGAACTGCTGACGACTGGAAACATGTTGCCCCGTCGGACGAGTCTCGTTTCAAATTGTATAGAGCAGATGGACGTGTACGGCTATGGAGACAACCTCATGAATCTATGGACCCTGCATGTCAGCAGGGGACTGTTCAAGCTAGTGGAGGCTTTGTAATATTGTGGAACGTGTGCAGTTAGAGTGATATGGGACCTGTGATATGACTAGATATGATTCTGACAGGTGACACGTACGTAAGCATCCTGTCTGATCACCTGCATGCATTCATGTCAGTTGTGCATTCCGACGGACTTGGGCCATTCCAGCAACACAATGCGACACCCACACGTCCAGAATTGCTATGGAGTGGCTCCCGGAACGCTCTTCTGATTTTAAACACTTCCACTGGCCACAAAACTCCCAAGACGTGAACGTTATTGAGCATATCTGGAGTGCTCAGAAGAGTTCTCCATCCCTCGTACTCGTAGGGTTTTGTGGGCAGCCCTGCAGCATTCATGGTGACAGTTCCCTCCAGCACTACTTCAGACGTTATTCGAGTCCATGCCACGTCGTGTTGCGGCACTTCCGTGTGCTCGACCCCCCCCCCCCCCCCCCCATAATATTAGGCAGGTGTACCAGTCTCTTTGCCTCTTCAATGTACCGGTATAATAATAAACTTTTCTTTTACCCCTTCTTTTCAGGAAAACGAGCAAAGGCGTATTTCATTCTTGTTCGTGGGCGGAGCCTGAAGTGATGGAAAACAGCCGTCCTAGTTAACTTTCAGGGTGAAACTGGCAGTGGCACTAGATATTGTTTTTATTTGTAAGTTAGATAGGTTTTTTTGGGGTATCAAGGGTGTTAGTGGCCAACGCCTGAAGTGGAAGAGTTATAAGGGGAAAAACAGTTGGTAGAGTTTGTAGCTCTAAAATCGTGCGCTTAAACCCCACCGATGACAGCATTTTTTAACTGTTTATGCGTGAAACTGTAATATGGTAGAGAATTTTCCTGACACATAAAGGGCATAAGGGGAAAAACAGTTGGTGAGTTTGTAGTTCTAGGATCGTGCGTTTAAACCCTACCGATGACAACATTTTTTAACTGTTTATGCGTGAAACTGTAATATGGGAGAGCATTTTCCTAACACATAAAGGGACTTTTCGGAGATCGTAGCCATGTTCTTTTGGTAGTCTGCTTTCGCTTCGGTAACAGAAAGTAGTAAACACATGTGCGACAAACACCACACCTATCTATACATGTGTACTCTACAGGTTTACTACTTTCAATTAACGAAGCGAAAGCAGACTGCCAAAAGAAGACTGCTACAAACTCCAAAAAATCGTTTTATATGTCAGGAAAATGTTCTCCCATTTCAGGCATAAAAATTTAAAAGAAGTTGTTGTCAGAGATTTGAACGCGGGACCATAGGTACCACGATCTCACACTCTACCAACTTTTTTGTTGTTGTTGATCTCATTTTGTTCGTTATTGTTCGTTGCATTTGTTCTGTGGGGAATGTCCCATGACACGCGTTCAAGTTCATCGTTGATCCATTCGCTCATTTTTTTTCCTGTGTTCCGTATTTCTGGTGTTACTTTTAATTACCGTTTACGCATGTTCTACTGGACGAAAGCACACAGCACGAAATAAATCAGTGTTTTGGTTGATACTGGTACCGATCTGAGTGTCAAACATCTGGAGGTTTGGGTGAGAGAATATTGTGGCTAACGTAAGTTAGATTTCGGTAGGCAATTCGTCTCTGGCGCCAAAGGGGGAGTGGTTTTCTAACCTAAATAGCTACCATATGCATGTCAATTGTTCTCCGCTACGCTAGCAGCCGCTTCGTGAGTGTCGTGCACGCCTGACCTATTAAGGGTAAACCTATAATTCACCATCCGATTGCGGACGTCAAGTAATTCCCACCCTATGTTGTCTCAGAGTCGTTTGAGCCTCTGGTTTAGACATTCCACTCCGCACCAAATCAGACGATCGCGATCTACTCTGGGTACGCTACTACGAATAGACAGCGTAGCCGGCATGTGATGCTAGTTGCCTTCACCAAGTAAGCTATCCGCCGAAAGGAGCCGAGCATGGCGTCAGAACCCAAGCGGCAGGCGTCATTCGTGCCGTCATGTGCCATTATTTGCAGCCGATTGCACTCGGTGCGTTCGATAACCGCCAGCAGGGCCTCCTCCACGTCACGGACGAGACTCCCCAGCAAACATAGCGGTGCACACTGGCATTCTTTCCCGCCCTACATGCTACTTCCCTGGATCTTGGTACGGCGCAACTAGTAAAAGAAGCATCCAATTTAACTAACACCACCTTGCGTCTGACTTGTATCAAACGGAAATGTGGTCGGCGTCTGTTCATCAGAGATCCGTTCGTAACAGGAAATAACCCACCCAGTCTTACTGGGTCTTTTAAAAATAAAATCCTGCAATTCCAAGTATAACAATGGCTTCTTTTAGCAATCACAAAATTACGCCAGGAAACAACAAATCCTTCGCCATCAGTGGCACAACTGGTCAGTCGGTTTCCGAGGTGGCTTAGCTGAGACATTATATCACGAGTTAGAGACAGTCGGAGTCCTCAGGCCAAATCAAACCAAAAATTAAAACTTCTGTGACACAATCAACATTAACTCATTCCTAAAGCCAGGGAAGCTCTACAAATTACAAGGGACACTACAAAAACAGAAAGTAAAATTTTAGTATTGTAAGAAGCAAGATTGCCTAATGAGAACACTTGATATTATAAAATTGTTAAGGCTTTCGTGGCCACTTGTTGACAAACTGCCTATTGGCTTCTGTCTCGGGTTCTTCGGCCGACGTTCATATAATGATTTTTCTGACGTTTCGCCAGCACGAGTGGCTGGCATTGTCAAAGCTTCACCCTCCATTGCCGGTGGTGAACTGGAGCCGAGCTTGCGGGCGCAGACTACATGTACCTGGCGCGCCAACTTCCGAGGGCTTCTCTGCGGTTATTTCCGGTGCGGTTCTCCTCTTGCTACCTGCGACCGTCGTTCGCTGCAGTACGGGATATTGAAATTTACAGGCTGTTAAGAAATGAAACGGACAAATGAATCCTCAAAAACACGATCCGTCTGCACGGTCAATTCGCAAATTACAAGACATTAGTAATTGTAGTAAAACCTGTAAACAACATACAAACAACAATTTTCATGAATTATGCAAATAAAACGTATGCAGTAAATAATGCACATATGCTGATCAACCAAAAAGCGAAAATAACTCGGTAAAGTCAAATAAGTCGTAAGAAGTTCCACAACCTCAAAAACTCCAGAAAATCACGCGAAAATTCTAACGGGTGATTTTATTGCACAGGTAGGGAAAAAGAGAAAATTGAGGAAAACGACTGGTGTTTTCCCTGTACACAAATGGACCAATCTAAAGGGAAAGGGACTAGTAGAATTGTAAAGAAGTTTCAATTTCAACCATTTTAAGAAAGAAAGCCTCAAACAGAAAACAGCCATTACCCACTAAGAATACAGTCGAATTCTAAATTGATCATGCTATCTCTGCCATCACATTCGGTACTCAGCCATCTACCCAGAGGACGCCAAACCACAGGGCCAGTCTCCATCTGGCGCTGCATAGTTATGGTTAGTCACCAGATAGGGCGCACCTGACAGACCATATTATGCTTCTGTCATGAGTCATACAAATAGTCCGATCCATCCGCCACAGTTATATTCTGTCGCCACAGAGGACGCTCAATACAGGTACTGCAGCCTGTTTCCGCCTGAAGTGAGACAAACGTTTCACAAACGAACATTCATCCGCCAATAGCGAGTAAAAGGGGAAGCACAGCTTCACTCGTCCACTTTTCCAAGTTGACACCAGTCACCAGTTGCGAGCTGCCAGCAGTTATCATCGCGCTCTCATCGCACAATATCGCAGCGCACGCCGATTGTCGCAGTGTGCATGTACTAACAGAGAAGGACTCAGATATTATCTCTGACAGCAGAGCTGTTAGACTAGTAGGTCATCGTTTACTGAGCTAGGGTTAGAAAACTGTCCAGAACTTCAATCTCAGTGTCACGCCTTCTAATCTTTAAACTAAAATCTTTAAACTAAAAAATCATTTTTTATTTTTTATTTTTGCAGTCCAAACTGCCCTGTGATAAGGCAGTTGCTGCGTGCAAGCGTAATAGTACTACTACTTTCTGTCGTAGGGGATTCACTTCCTACTACCTTTGTGTTAGGTGCCCTACTTATTTGGTGAATACGACAGATCAAATGGTAAATCGTATCCACATCACAAGGAGAGTTTTCATGCTCAGGCACGGAGATGAGCGTAACATTGGGAACAACTGCAACAGAAACTCATCAAAATTGCCGAAAACTAAATTCCTTTACAAAGGTCAAAAAAACCATTCGTTGCACGAAGAATGTGAACAAACAGTAAAATCTCGATATGAGACATTCAAAACATGGTGTAGTGACGAATCAGAAAATGCACGAGCATGTTACTAGCAATTAGAAAAAACGAGAGTCCAATTAGACAAGCTAAAAGACAATATAAGAGCAGTCAAC
Source organism: Schistocerca cancellata (assembly GCF_023864275.1). Classification (NCBI taxonomy): domain Eukaryota; kingdom Metazoa; phylum Arthropoda; class Insecta; order Orthoptera; family Acrididae; genus Schistocerca; species Schistocerca cancellata. The sequence goes on from NC_064629.1 coordinate 766,492,891, forward strand.
TCCGTGAAATAGAAGAAGGCTTCCATTGTAACATCAGGACATTAAAAAAAAACTTTTAAAACAAAACTTATTGAGTAGAAGCCCCAAAATCATTGCTTCAAAAAGGAAAATGGCCTATTGGCACATAAAAACCAAGAAAATTGCAGATAACTTTACAAATATTTAAAAACAATCTACATTTCCTTGAACCTACGGTAAGATTTCTACCTGATATTCTCCTACAAACGAATCCAGTTTCAGAAGCTGAACAGGAAATTGCTAGACAAATTAAAAGGTTAAAAAATAACAAATCTCGTGAAGATGGAGTTCTTGCAGTTCTCCTGAAAATGAATAATATTGATCCTGGAAAACATTTGCCAAATAGAAAATTCTGGACGACTGGAAAACTGTGTTTATACACCCACTACATAAAAAGGGAGACAGAACTTATATTAGTATTTGAAGAGGTATTTCTCTTCTCAGTGTCTCCTGGACCAAACGCACAGTAGTAATGCAATAAGGAATCCAGCACACACTGACCCTCAGCGCGATCTTACGACTGTCATATGATCATGAATGTCACGCATGACATCACTGATGACCTTGAACTCAAGACATCATCATCCTTATAAGTGACATCAGTCAATAAAAATCGCTCAGTCAAACAATAACATAAATTTTTAGAAATCGAACCATCCTAATATTACTTTATACCCCATCCTACTCTTCCCCCTCCCCCTCTTCACCCTTGCCCCTCTTCCCCCTTTTTCCTTTTCCCCCATTCCCCTACCTATTTCCCCTGCCTCCTCCCTATCTCCAGCTAGTCACAGCACATCGTTAAAAATAAAACAACTAATGAAAAGAATCCAACATGGTGACAATAGCAAAATTGTTTTAATGGTAAATTTTAAATGCCCCCCTTCATTCAACCAATCAGAGTGCAATGGTTAAATGATTAGTAAAAATTGTACTTAAATATTTGTGAAAGATTTTTACATAAATATCATGCCACACCACTACCACCTCCCGAGTCCTCTATCTTCAACCAATCAAAAAGACTCAACTATCTCAGTTGTGCCATATGCCCACCCCTTCTCTCTCAAACCAGTCAGAGTACACACACACACACACACACACACACAACTGTATCAAAATACCCCGAAAGTGAATCAACTTGTCCCAAAAGTGTATGAAATTACACCAAACTGTATACAACTATCCCGTCCAAAAGTGTATCGAATTACCCACTGAACTGTCTAGTCATTTAAGTTAAAATAGTTCCTCATTAAACCTCATCTCACATATGTCTCTCTCTCTCTCTGTCTCTCTCTCTATCTGTGCATGTGTGTGTGTGTGTGTGTGTGTGTGTGTGTGTGTGTGTGTGTGTGTGTGTTTGTGCTTCTTTGTTCACAAACGTTTTTCGTCTGTAACTCACAGGCATGCATACAATTCACGTTATGGACTATCAGTGCATATCTTCACTTGCTACTGCGAAGCAGAAACAAATAGTGGCCCAGGGCAGAAGAGATGTCTCTAGAAGGCTCAACTGTTCTGATAATATGTAGCGTAGTTGACACACATGCGTGCTAACATTATGTGTCGTGTGAAGGAAACTAGCTATAGAGGGAGTAGGAAGCTAAAAAAAAGGGTCCATATAAAATATTTCAGAAAATAGTTGTTTTTATCTTTTCAATGTTCTTTTCATATGATGTTGGCTCTGAGCACTATGGGACTTAACTGCTGTGGTCATCAGTCCCCTAGAACTTAGAACTACTTAAAACTAACTAACCTAAGGACATCACACACATCCATGCCCGAGGCAGGATTCGAACCTGCGACCGTAGCGGTCACGCGGTTCCAGATCATATGATGTTGTTTTCATATATTTACATTACTTACATATCTGTTTATAATATTCAGATTACATTTTATCAAGTATTTACGTTATTTATTTCTTGTAGCACTAATACATCATTTAGTTCTAGTATGATTGACAGAGAGGAATTATGGGAAAAGTTTAAACGGATTGTAAACCATGGTCTGGGGAAATATGTGCCTAGTAATTGTATTAAGGTTAGAAAAGACCCACTACGATTTAAAACGAAATTCGGAAAATGCTAAGGATACAAAGGCTGTAGCACTCTCAGTTCAATAGAAAACACGCAAATGATGACATGCTAAAAATACTAGAAATCTATGCGACTGTAGCATGATTGATGTGCGAAACATACAGCCACCCCCATAATACCTTAACAAAAGATATTGTGAGAAATTTCTGGTGTAAGGTGAAATATCTAGGCCGGTCTAAGGCTTCTAACCAGTCACGCGTTAATCAGTCTAGTGTGTCAGTAGAAGATAGCAAAAGGAATGCCGAAAATTTAAATTTTGTGTTTAAGAAATCGTTCACGCAGAAGAATCGCACGAACATATTGCCATTTGACCATCATACAGACTCCTGTTTGGAGGACATAATAATAATCATCCCTGGCATAGAGAAACAATGGAAAGACTTGAAAACCAATAAGTCACCAGGTCCAGTTAGGTTTTACAAATAGTTCTCTACGGCGCTGGGCCTCGTGTAGTTGTGCCGGCTGGAGTGGCCGAGCTGTTCTAGGCGCTACAGTCTGGAACCGCGCGACCGCTACGGTCACAGGTTCGAATCCTGCCTCGGACATGGATGTGTGTGATGTCCTTAGGTTAGTTAGGTTTAAGTAGTTCTAAGATCTAGGGGACTGATGACCTCAGATGTTACGTCCCATAGTGCTCAGAGTCATTTTTTGTTCAAAATACAGGCTAATTTTTTCCACCAGGCTCAAACTCTACGTATTGATGGATGAGAGGATACGGAACAAAAAAGGACTAATGAACTTATGTCCGGAAATGCATGGTTTCCATGCTAAGAACCATTTATTCAATCATAGACTGTTACAGAGACTGCGGTCTAATACGCGCTGTATCATGCACCCACAGTTACAGTGGGCATGGTTTCCTCCTAGAGAGTGGTGCTGTTACTCATTCGTCATACCCTAGCGCCCTCCCTTGCCATAGTAATTGGTTATGTTGTGTGCAATTCACTTCTCTTGCTGAACCACGCCGGCGGCGGTGGTCTAGCGGTTCTAGGCTCGCAGTCCGGAACCGCGCGACTGCTACGGTCGCAGCTTCGAATCCTGCCTCGGGCATGGATGTGTGTGATGTCCTTAGGTTAGTTATGTTTAAGTAGTTCTGAGTTCTAGGGGACTGATGACCTCAGATGTTAAGTCCCATAGTGCTCAGAGCTATTTGAACCATTTTTTTGCTGAACCACCTTGCAGTGGATGTGATACAGCGTTCTAAACAATAGTCCGTATTCGAATCGAGAGCTTGCCGAGATGGTGTTTACTTACGGAAAGGCAAGTGGCAACGGGCGGCGGGCAGCAAGGTTGTATCAGGTGACCTTCCCTTCGGACAACAACCACAGCAGTCGATGTTTGCAATTGTGTTTCGCCGTTCGTCTGATACAGCGTCATTTGAGAGAGCAGGAATCATGAAGGATGTACCCCGAATATTCGGACACCAGACTTGGAGGAAAATGTCATTAACACTGTGGAAGGCGACCGCCGTGTCAGTACAGGGAAAGCCAGACGACAGTGTGGAACATTCTCCATGATAGTTGTTACTAATCTTATCACTAATAGCGAGTGCAGGGCTTACTAGCGGCAGACTTTCCACATCAGGTGCAGGTTGGGCACTGGTTTCTTCACCAGGCAACCAGGCAATCGTATTTTGAGATCAGTCTTCCTTTCAAATCGTCAAAGTGGCAGGAAATATCAGCGTTTCTTGTGAGTTACTTTGCCTCCTCTGCTGGAAAAAGTGACATTGATGTTTCGAAGGGTTATGTGGCGGCTATATGATGGTGCTCCTGCCCACTTCGCCGTTAACGTCCGAACGCATCTCAGTCGTGTGTTCCCAGGTCGATGATCCGACGAGGGGTCCAGTAACATGGCCTGCTCGTTCACAGGAAGTCAACACGTGCGGTTTCTTATTATGAGGCTATCTCAAAAGTATCGTGTGTGCAGAGCCCATTCAAGATTTGGAGACACTGGAGCAGCGTATTCATGCTGCCTTTGACACTGTTCGGATGTGTGAGACAGAACATGCAACGGCGCGTGTATGTATGCGTTGAGGCACATGGAAACCATTTTCAACACATACGGTAACTCTGGCTGCATGGTACAGCGTGTAACAGACCGCAGTCTCTGTAACAATGTATGACTGAATAAATGGTCTATAACACAGAAACCGTGCATTTCCAGACATAAGTTCGTGAAACCTCTGTAACCTCTCATCGAACAATCCCAAGAGTTTGTACACCATGGAAAAAATCACGCTATGTATCTTCAAAGGAAATCAAAAAGAAGCGCCTTGAAACACCTAGAATAGTCATATCAATTGCGATTGGTTTACAAAAGATTTACATTTAGTCTACTGGGTTCGATGTCGACTATACTTTAGTTAAAAAGTAACACTCCTTTGAAAGTCAGATTTTGCAATTAATGATGGAGCTGCTCCGAATCTCGTTGAACAACGTCCTACAACTTTCGAAAATTTTGCATTGTTTTACCGAGTATTGCATTAATCACGAGTTTGAAGAAGTTCTTCTCAAACTCAATGCGTACACTCATACGGTTTTGTGTGTTAATCTCAGTATTTGGTTTCATCGAAGGAGGTCGCCTAAACGATAAGATTCGATGGACCTATTTTAAAACTAATTTATTTTGAAACACTTATTTTAGATTTCTGTAACGAATTACATAGCATTTTTGGTCTTTCAAGGTCGAAAACAGTTATTTCCGTGTTTTCTATATGATGGTGGTGCCCTTTTTTTCAGGCATAGGAGTAAATCTGAATGTAAGTCGTTAATACTTTCGGGCTGTTCAAAATCTACTTCCAGTGTGTACTCTACATCTGAAACTTTTGGTACGTCCTTCACCACAAAACTTTTGATACTCTCTGGAGGAAATAATTCACATTTACAGATGAGATGGTGTTACAACATCGTCTAGCTGTATAGGCCATCCACATAGAGATAAATGTTGAAAAATTCATCATAAAAATTATGCGTGAAGTTGTTACTGGGAACTGCATCTCTACAAGAAAAAAGACCTGTTCCACCTCTTATGCCTCGTTCAAGAAACAGGAGTTGTTTGATATCGATTAGAAGCTGCAGTTCTGCTTAACTAATTTTCAGCAGAACATTTCATGTCAAACCAGGTGAGTTAATGTGAGTATAACGCGCACGATTCATATGTCTTAAGGCAACGACTGCGAAGATTTTCGAACACATCTGCAAGGAGCAGCATCTTAATTTTTAAAAACAAATTGTAATACCCTGCAACTGCTCTACAGTTGAATGAGTTCTATACACGGCAGGATGTCTAGTATTCAGCCTGTCTTATTGCTTCATTTGTGAGCAGACATAAACTATTCTATTGACAGTAGACGATTTTCCAAGAGAACCGATTCATTGCACACATATTCATAATGTAAAATTCGCTTCTAGTTAACGAGACTGAACTCTTGATCATCGGGCAAACATGGCCTCATTATCTCGAGATCATAAAATTTTGTGTGTGATGCACAGTTGATGAATGAAAAGTCAGAAAATTTAGCGAACCAATAAATCTGAGATTTGTGTTGCATCTGATGCAATCGTGCAGTACTTTTAGTAAAAGATACATTTTTTCCATATGATAGATTCCTCAGTCTGATCAATTACGATGAGCATTTCTTGATCACGAAACTATGTGAACAAATGACAGATGATAACGAACAAGAGGTGAAACTAAATCCAGGTCGTGTTTCTGTCATGACTATAGTTCACATTCCATCCAGGATGTGCTGCATCTCGGTGGATTCCGGTGAAATGACAATGGTCTCGGTGCTTCACATCGTCTTCCTCAAAGGGTGTCTTGCAAACGTGACAAACTGTAGCTGAGCAAAACGCCGGCTTTGTATCATCGTTTCATTTTGTAATAAAAAGCCATTTACTGTCTCAGTGATTGCATTGAGCTGTTGAGTGAACCATTCCATACAGTCGCTGCCTCTGTACACTTTAAATTCGAGATCTTCATTATTGTAGCTGCAGTGTATGTAGTAAGCAACAACGGTCTAAGCAAATGCACCTGATCAGAATAGAAGCTACAGTCAGTAATACAACTGCAACCACGACTGTTCCCAATACATATTTCGTATCAGCATAATTCATGAATGTCGGTTTCAGGTTGTTATTAATTTTTGTAAATTTCACAAATTCGTTTATTTGACATGGCTTGAAACTAGTGTCAGCTTTAAACTGTGCAGAGTGAGCAAAATGTGTAGCTAATCTTTTCTATGAATGAAAAATAACACAGGCCGACTTCGCATACTACAGTTAAACGATGACAAGCAGAAATGCTACTTCGTATGAGCCTTAAAAAGTTTCTTATGTAATAATTATAATATATATCTATATTATTAGCAACCTGAAACATTAATACATTTACTTGTCTGTAATGACAGTATTTTGTTCAAAAATGGTTAAAATGGCTCTGAGCACAATGGGACTTAACTTCTGAGGTCATCAGTCCCCTAGAACTTAGAACTACTTAAACCTAACTAACCTAAGGACACCACAAACATCCATGCCCGAGGCAAGATTCGAACCTGCGACCGTAGCGGTCGCGCGGTTCCAGACTGTAGAGCCTAAAACCCAGTATTTTGTCATATGCACCAATACAACTTAGATTTCTTTGTCTTTTCTCTTCTCTTTTACAGCCTTCCATTCATAATCTGAATACTGGATGCTGTAGACCTTAACAGATTAGTTAATTTGTCAATTTCATGTTCCATAAATGATTTGAACTGTTATTTTATCGAAATAGCGTGGAGCAAGTCAGTTTACAGGGTATGTGTGCATGATAAGTGTTAACATTAATGACACATTATCATTTTATTCCTACTCATGCAACTACACTTAAACGCAAGTTTAATTTTTCCAAATCACCACTACCTTCTCTCACGTTGTGCAATCCCGTTTACACAATATTAACTTCCAAGAACAGACCAATTAACACAATCATTATTCTTTGATTTGATGTTTATTACTGCAGTTTTATTAGCTATTACCTTTGCCAGTTTCGTGTATACTTCTGCATAAAGTACCTTATTGTCATTAACCTTAACTTGCTATTGGATTATTCCCTCCAGTGCCCATTCAGAATCGCGAATTTGGAATGTTTGTAGTTCTTTCAAAATTTATTTTGTGACATTGGTTGAGTACCATTCACTAATATCATCGGAAAGCGATAGAAGTGTGTTCATTGTATTGAGGTACATCTGTTTTTTATTATCTAACTTCGGCAAGAGAAAGTTGCAGATTAGCGAGCCTCTTATCTTATATGTATGATTAGTTCGACGAAATTGTGTCTTGGAAATGTGAAAACTGGCATCTGAGATATGTGTAGGTTCCTTCAAGCCCAGCCTGTTATCTATAACATCAGCCAACATTCATCTCTACAGCAATCCATTCAAGTTCATATAATTTAATGCGTTTACTGCTGGTTACCTACTATAATATTTTTATTGGATTAGTGAATGAAAGCTTAGCCTTCCGAGATGGTTTTCTTCTTCTAAAGGTTCTTCGGTTCTGCTGCTGCAGCTGCTACTGTTTCTTTTTCTTTATCTTGCAGATTTTTTCCCAGCTGCTCGAGCAGACTGCAGATTCCTTGCTGCTCGAACAGGACGGTAGGTTCTGTACCAAAATGAGAAAAAACATATATTCATAGATATGACAAAAATGTTTGAATGATATATTTCATGAGAAAAAAAAAGACATATTTTATTGTCGAATTTCCTTCTCCGCTCCCTCTCTCATCTCCCAGCTGATTACAGTGCCGACACCTCGGTTGACAGAATATAATGACTTCAACAAGTCGGAAGGTCTTCTTTTATACTCTTGCCTCCCTACCGAGTCAGCAGAGATTTCTTATCTCTCGTGCTGAATCAGTGATTGTGTAATCACACTCCAGGAAACTCCAGTTTGCCACGAACACAAAGCGTGAGAAAACAGGAAAACCTAAGCCAGTTTCTGGGCATATCGCACTCACCTTCCCGACTGCCAGTCTCTCGAAGCAGAGGGGGCGTCCTATGCTAAATAAATAGTTCGTTCAGAAGAAGTTCATGTGGGATTTTTATGGCAGCACACGCAGTATTACGGGCGAGAGGTCGTATTCGCTTCTGCACAAGAACTGAAAGTATTGACCATATAATACAGCCAGTATCACCCCGAAGGTGTAGTGTGAGAAAAGCGAAGCGTGTTCTAGGTGACAATCTGCAACCTCAACTCTTACTAGGTCACGGTGTGTGCTCCCATCACCATTGCTCAGAAGACATGCTCACTACCACTTTGAATTATCATGTACGAGTGTTAAAGAAATGAAAAAAGTAACGCAAAAATGTGGTGCAGAGAAGCGAGGTCCATTTGATCTGTTTCCTCCTGTTTGCAAGAGAATCAATACATGTATATCTGGAAAGAGGCTGTGGGAATATCTCGGGGAGAGTGATTCTCTCCCTTGGAAATGTGTTGTAAAATTTAATATTACGGCAGAGGCATGTATGTGTACACAGTTTTTACGTAAATAACAAGTATTGGATGCTAGGTGTCAGGCGTTGCGGATCCCTTTGGCCGAGAGGTTCTAGGCGCTTCAGTCCGGAACCGCGCTGCTGCTGCGGTCGCAGGTTCGAATCCTGCCTCGGGCATGGCTATGTGTGATGTCCTTAGGTTAGTTAGGTTTAAGTAGTTCTAAGCCTAGGGGATGGATGACCTCAGATGTTGACTCCTATAGTGCTTAGAGCCTTTTTTTTTTTTGTCAGGCGTTGTGCAGTAGGAGTTAGGCGTTAAGCGTTGGGGCTTACTGGATTTTAAATAGTATTGCAACGCCATATGGAACTGTTTGCCACAATTGATGAACCTCTAGAAAGTGTGAAAGGTGATGTAGAATTTGTATTAAATTTGTATTTTTCCAACTTTCCGGAAGTTCCCACTGAAATTTTTTTTTATTCCTTTTTTGTATATTGTTTGTTTTTCCTTTCTGTCCGTCAGAAATGTGTTAAAATAATAAGATAAATGTGGAGACATAGAGAGAGAGGAAGAGAGAGAGAGAGAGAGAGAGAGAGAGAGAGAGAGGGGGGGGGGCATTAGAGAGACAGAGAAGAGAGAGAGAGAGAGAGAGATTGTAGGAGGGAGGGAGGGAGAGAGAATATTTACTTATATTTTACGTATATAATGCGGACCTTTGGCCTCGGAGACATTTTAATATTACGCCAGAGGTATAGCTAGTGGATTAAAATATGCAAGTAACAAAAACACAACACATTACCACGCATAAGATGATGTAGGGAAACAGTTGGCAATCAGAATAGCTTCCTGTCGTCTCTTAATGGGCAGGTACAGGTCCTGCACGGTATTCAAGAATGTCTTGTACCATTCATCTTGCAATACAGTGGCAAGTTCAGGTAACGATGGTGGAGATGGGGTAGCGATCACGCAACCTTCTTTCCAATGTAGACCAAAAATGCTGAATGATATTTAGATCTGGTGACTGTGGCGCTTAACAGAGATGCTAAAATTCATCCGCGTACTCACAAAACCAGTCTTGGACGATATGAGCTGTCTGAACAGGGTCCCTGTCGTCTTCGAACATAGCCTCTCCTTTAGGGAACAAACATTGTACCGTGAGATGGTCCTGATGAAACAAAATGGTCACATAATAATTGGCAGTAATGCGACCTTACATAGTAACCATCGGGCCCATGGAATACAACGATATGCCTGCCCAAATCATCACTTTTCACTTTTGGAATGTAAACTCGGCCAGAAGTTGGAGACTGTGTAAAAAAAAGACTCATTCGACCAAATGACTTTCTTCGAGTGTTCCATAGTGTACGAGTTATGGTTTGGACTTAACGTTTGGACTCAACGTTTTCCTGTTAGAAGCATTTGCATCACTGATGGGTTGGTTTGAAATTTCAGTTCAGCATGGAACTCTCAGCTTCTGTAGATCCCTTGATGCTGTTTTGGTGCTGACAGGGTTCGTGAATCGACATTCAGATCTGCAGTGACTTTTGCAGCAGTCATCCTCTTCAATGACCGTCCTTCACGATCACTCGAAACAAATTTTCGTCCGTGTTGTCACTTAGGGGATGACATTTTTGCGCATTTCCCGTTTGTAGCATAAATCCTCGATAAGTTGCCTTTTGATACACCAAACACTTCGGATACCTTGGTTACGGAAGCAGCACCGTACAACGACCAGCAATTTTCCCGCGTTCCAATTCATTTAGCTCCAGCTAATGCACTCACAACTACACAGAACACTGTTATATTCACGACCATCAGTTGCAAAGCGTTGAGGATATTGCACAGGTGGTGTTCGTGGTTAAATACAGCAGGACAGCCCTCAGGCATGTCTAGTGTCTGCATTTACGTTCAAGCGCGTACTTCTCGCGGTGTTTCTATATATTTGTCCAACTCTGCATGTCTGTGTACGTAAATAATGCGTAACTTAGACGTGTAGTCACTTTAATATTACGTCAGAAGTATGTGACTTCCACAGAAGTGATGCGTGTATGACTTCAAACTGAGAATTACGTAATTTTTTTATTGCATATCAGCAACCATTTTTATACACAATTTAAACACTATGATCCGACTGGTGGGAAAGGGAAAGGGGGGGCGGCGTTAAACTGTTGCTTACACACCTTGGATTTTTACAGTGGTTGTTTCATTTTTAATACTGCACAACGATTGGATGGAGATAGGGAGGAGAGATAGGGAAGGGGGGGGGCGGAGGGAGGATCGAGTGGGAGGGGGGGAGAGTGGTATAAAAATGGTTGGATTTATTAAATTCGTATTATTTATTTTATTGATTGACTGACTAGTTTTATTGATTGATGATCTCGCTGATAAGGGTGACCATGTCATGAGTTCAAGGTCAATGATGACACCATGCAAGCCTTTCATGGCCACGTGACGATCATGTGATCACCATGAGGGTCATTTCAAGGACGAAGTGTGATGGAGTCCTATCGACATCAACAACCTGAATGCAAATTGGGAGCGTATCAAGCAGGTTTCAGATGAAATAGAACTTCCTCAGAGCAACTTTCATTGACGAAAATAATTCATAGAGATAAAAAATTTTACAAAAAGAAAACGTTTAGTACCTTTGCAGCTTTCAAAATGGTTTAAGTCTCAGTGGATTTTAACTCTCTTCCAAGTTCTGGAAGAACATGGTCTGAAGCTTAAAACCACTGTAGTTATTAATGAAACACTATAAACGTTACATAATATAGGGTAAAATTCATGGGGTCCGCAGCTCGTGGTCGTGCGGTAGCGTTCTCGCTTCCCGCGCCCGTGTTCCCGGGTTCGATTCCCGGCGGGGTTAGGGATTTTCTCTGCCTCGTGATGACTGGGTGTTGTGTGCTGTCCTTAGGATAGTTAGGTTTAAGTAGTTATAAGTTCTAGGGGACTGATGACCATAGCTGTTAAGTCCCATAGTGCTCAGAGCCATTTGAACCATTTTTGAAAATTCATGGGAAATATTTCAGAATAATTTGAAATTAAAACACGCGTGAGACAAGATGACCGACTCTCTTCACCTGCTTTCAATTATGTATTAGAAACAGCAAACCAATAGTGGCGGTAACTAAAATCAGAAATTAAAACTGACGAACCAGTCAAATTAGGACGAAGAAATATAACGATTCTGTATCAGGATATTTAAACAGCATAAAAATATAATTCGTTGTCACAAAATGGCAACAGTTTTTAGGCCTACGGGAAAAAGGAAATCTCGGAATAGACCAAACTGAGGTAAAACATAGTCATCATAGCGCACCAAGTGTCTTTATGGGGCTGAGACACTCGGTTTAAATAGAAAGAGAGACATTATAGAGATCCAAATTAGAGAACGAAAAGTAATCAGGAAAATTTTAGGTCCACATTGTACCGAAGAAGGAATGTGCAGACTAAGATGAAATAAAGAAACTGTAGAGTATACCAAGTGGATATGAGGAAACGCAGGCTACAATTCTACGGGCTATTAAAAAATGAAACCAACTAGATTAACTCGACAAAACTCGCTCTAAAGCAAGAGTTCGAACAATGAAATGGATAGCTGTGGGAAAGGAAGACCTGAAAGAAGCAAACATAGCCCAACCTGATATACAAGTCAGGAGAATGTTTAGGAAGAAAACTCACTGCTGGACCGTTGGCATGGTAGGAATAACCAAGAAGACCGGAAAAGCTTCGTCTGCGAGAATGAAAATAATACGGGAACAAAGGAAAGCTAAGACAAAATAGTGAAAATCCGCTTTTTGCACAGCGTGTAATCCAATAGGACCTAAATGTGAACAAAAAAAAAAAAACAGTGTATACATCAAGGAAACTAATGTGCTACTCCTACTAGGCACGTGGAAACCTTGTTCAATATTTTAATTGTATTAAAGGTATTTTGGTTAATAAATGTATCCCGCAACCTCTCATATCCTCTTCCCCTCTGTCTTTCCTTCTCCTCTCTATGTCCATTTATTCCTCTCCCGTCTCTCTGTCCATCTGCTCCTCCCCCTCTCCCCTCTGTCCATCTGCTCCTTCTCCCTCTGTACATCTCCCCCTCTTCCCCTCTAATCACATCTCCTCCTCTCTCTCTCTTTGTACATCACCTCCTCCCCCCTCCTTCTGTCCATCTCCTCTTAACTCTTCTCTCTCCACATCATCAACCCCATCCCAATAGGAGGCTGGTGGTTCTTAACCCAACCTACACCCAACAGTATTTCTTTCCAGATCATAACTAGTATGTGTACCAGATTTGGTTGACATCTTTCCAGGGGTTTAGGATGAGGTTTTAACCTTTGTCTTTGCCCACATGCGCACATGCCAAATATATTTAACATATTTCACACGTATTTTTACACATATTTCACCCGTATCTCCAGCGAACTTCGCCCTGCAGTTTAATTTTCACACAGCTCAATATTTATGACGTCCATAAAAGCACATGTGTGATGTCCGCTCTTTTGAACATGTCCGAAAGAACAGACACTATACATGGAATTGTATAGATGGCCTTCGAAGGATATACGACTATTTCAATGCCGATGCATACCATCGTTCGTCCAATTACTGGAATACAGTGAGGCAGCGACCAACGGGGAAAGTGAATGGGGTTACAACATCTGTGGACAGGAATACACGGGAGCTCGAGTCGGACAAGCGTGTCCGGGGGGCTGATGCTTTCAAGGCGACCGGTCTCGAGAAGCCGAGAAATCAGGTTCGAGTATCTCTTTAGTCACAAATTTTCAGCTGCAGCTGTTGAATTATTTCAACGCCCTACGGTTCACAAATTCCCTTTGGTTTATGACGTCTTATCTCCTGAAATATGTGTAGTGCAATAATATGATTGTGAGGTTCATCCACTGGTATATGTGGCTATTATTGGCGAAATGTGTTTGTAACAGAGTTATTAGTAAAGAAGCAATAAATTAAAACGTCATACATGATGCGGGAGTTCTCATTCATGTCAATGTTTATAACGTATCTCCTATTCTATGTATCGTACAATGATATAGTTTTCTAGATTCATACAGTGGTATATGTGGACACTGTCTGTGAAATATGTTGCTATTAGAGTTATTAGTAAAGATGTAATAAATTAAAACATCATGAAAGAAGCGGCAGTTTTTCACGCATCTCAGTAGTTATGATGTCATATCTTTTGAACTATGTGTCGTGCCATGATATAATTTTGCTGATACATAAAGTGTTCTCATTCTCAAATAGCGGAAGGCTACAGTATGGCTGTTTCCGCGTCGTGAGCTACACTACTTATTTAATTTCACCCCCACCTCTTTGATAGGTAAGTGGTTCTTAACTTCACAGTGATTCTTTCCGGACAGTAAGTGATATGTCTATGGAGTTTGGTTGAAATAGGTCATGTGGTTAGGGAAGAGATGTGAAACAGATACATACGCACATTCATTGTGATGATATGTGTGGATTTAGATGGCATTAGAATCTTGTTATATACAAGTACTGTATTTATTTCTGCTTGCAATTCTTTTCTTTCTTTCTTTTGCTTGTGCCTTTTCCCCGCAATGACGCAGGGTCAGCATGGTTAATCGGATTTGGCAAGGTTAATTGAAGGGGTGGCCGGATGCCCTTCCTGCAGCCACCCCATACCCCCAGGATGGAATTAGTGTATCCCAACTGTCTGTGTCTAGTGTAACCCATGGAATAGTGCGAATGTGTTCAGATGTCTGCGAGCCGTGTAACTGAGGCGGGACGTGGGGACCTGCCCGGTATTCACCTAGTGGGATGTGGAAACTCGCCTAAAAACCACATCCAGGCTGGCCAGCACACCGGTCTCCATCGTTAAGCCGCCGGGCGGATTCGATCCGGGGCCGGCGCGCCTACCCGAGTCTAGGAAGCAACGCATTAGCGCTCCCGGATAACCTGTCGGGTATTTATTTCTGCTTGCAATACTGTAATGGAAAGGAAATATCGAAGTAAGTGATGACAGCTGGCAGCATCGCAGTGTTTTACTGGCTTAAGAAACGGAACCCGGTCATCGAGGCTGGGCTTCGGAAGAGAGTGTCGAAAGAAGAGAGAACTTTAGAATATATT